>NW_006408588.1:16248568-16250555 GCF_000296735.1 Chrysochloris asiatica
TTTTTTTTTTCTAGAACATTGCCTAATGGTTCCCACACCATTCACTGAATAATCTTTTTCCCACTGACTGAAAAACTACCTTTACCATATACTAAATTTCCATTTGTATTTCTGTTTCTGAACAGTTCTAATGATCTCATATGTTATGAATTATTACCACTGTCTTAATTGCTGTATGTTTGTAAATTTTGAAATCCAATAGTTAGTCTCCTTTATTCCTGTATTTTCTATTCTTATTTTTCCATATGAACTTCAGAATCAGTCTTGTCTTTTTTTTTTTTTTAATTGTATTGATACTTTTATTGGAGATCACATTAAGTGCATAGATTAACTGAAGAGAGGGAACTGCTTTATGATGCAGATTATTCCTCCCCATGAACACAGTATGTTTTTCTGTTTGTTCAGGTCTTGTCTTGTGCCCCTCATTAGCATTTTTATTTTCCTACAAGTATTTCTTAAAGCTTATTCCTAAGTATTTTCTTTTCTCTTTGCTGCTGTTGTTATGAGTCTTTTCCTCCCTGACAGCATGTAACTGGACACTGGGTATACAAAGGCTATTGAGTTTTAATAATTAATTTTGAACACATCTAATTTATTAAAATCTCGTCAGGTTTGTTTTTGTTTTTGTTTTTGCTTACCTCTGTAGTTTTCAGGTCAATAATCATATCTGCAAATTATAATTTTACCCTCTCTTCCTTTCTAATTTTAGTATCCTTAATATCTTCTCTTAATGGTTTTGTCTAAGTCCTGTAGAAGCATTTTTAATAATATTGATGATAAGTGGACATCTTTGTCTTGTTCTTGACTTTAATGAGATTGCTTTTGGTATTCTCAATTAAGCACGGCACTGGTTTTGGATTGAGATAAATATATTTTATCATATTAAGGAAACACCCAGCTATTCTTAATATTAAATGATCCTTGCATTCCTCAAACCTCAATTAGTCCTGGTACGTTACTCATTTCTTTGCAGTCAGTCGGACTAGGTTCGAATCCTCTCTCTAACCCTTATTTATTTGAGTTCACACAGAATATTCCTCTCTTTTGCCCCCATTTCCTTGTCTATACAATGGGGCATGATAAAATCTATCTCATCAGATTGTTGGGATAACTGTATGGAAAGATGGGCAACCTTTCATGTTTAAGGGCCATTTGCATTTCTTTTTCTGTGAACTGTTTGTATCTCTATCCCATTTTTCTACAGGTTCTCTCTTCCTAAAGGCTCTTTATAAATGAGGGACTGTTGTTAAGTCAGTTCCAATTCATAGCGACTCTGTATAGTGTTTCCAAGGATCAACTGGTGAGTTTGATCCGCCAACATTGCGATTCAAACTGACCTTGTAGTCCAGTGCTTATCCTACAGTGCCACACCAGGATCCATATAAGTGAGGGATGTTGCTGTTGTTGCTGTTGTTAAGTGCCATTGAGTCAGTTCTGACCCATAGCAACCCTATATAGGGTTTCTGAGGAGGATCTGGTGAGCTTGAGCCACCGACCTTGCAGTTCAAACCAACTTTACAGTCCAGTGCATTAACCCACAGCGCCATACCAGGATACCTCTTAATCTGTGATATAAATTGCAAATCTATTTTCCCAGTTATCGTTGATTTATTGTAATATTTCCCACCAGATAAGATTCTTGTGGTTCAATAGTGAATAATTGCTATCAGGACTGATTGTGAATGTTGCAAATGTAAAAGTAGATGTTTCATAACAAAAGGAGGGGAGTGGTTGATCTTGCAGTCCAGGAACTGAGACCATCAAGGGACAAGAACAGAGTGCAGGACCCTATCCAGAGAAGCAGAGACGCCAGAGATGGAGGCAGAGACAATGACGTGGAGATGGAGTGGCTGAGACAATGATGTGGAGGAGGGAGAGGAGTTGTGTGCTGGCAGCCGAGGGGCAGGCTGGTAGGGTATGCCCTTTGGGCATTTGAATGATTGCATATTCCTGAGTACTTCGGTGTACATCCAAAAAAAAAAAAGAA
>NW_006408588.1:16266468-16286284 GCF_000296735.1 Chrysochloris asiatica
GAGATTTGTCTTCCAGTTCGCTAGTTCTGGCTTCCATCTCTTCTAGTCAGCTCCTTTCCCCTTTCAGGCTACTGTCTATTTCTGATATCTTATTATTGATCACCTGGACATCTTTTTGCAGGTTTTGAATTGTTTCCAATGCTGTGTCAATCCTATTGTTCCTGCAGTACTTTCCTTACTTCTTCCATATTTAAATTTGTTTCCATATCATTCTTCTGTAATTCCCTCTCAGGCATATCCAAAACCCGCTCCTCCTCCTCTATAATGCCTTTGTCTCCTGCTCATTTGCGCCAGCTGGTCTCTTCTGTTTTTGAACGTGTTTTGATTAAGTTGATTGTTTCTTATTGGTCATAGTTATTGTTTTATTATTGTTATTATTAATATGATCGGGAGATAGGCTTCCCTTTCCATCTGTAATGTGTAGCAGATGTTGTTGGGTCTTGTCTTAGTGGTGGAGTATTATGTTGTATGCTTATAGCTTGGCTATATGGCCACGATTGCTGCTTTTTCTTATGTGACGTAGGGAGAATAAGTTCCCACCTCCAGGAAGGATGTGTGATCAAAAGGACTAAAAGCAGAGGTAATATAAACGCATGGGCAGAAATCACCACTTTGGAGCAAAGATGCGGTTTTGGTTAACTTTTCGTGCTACACCCTCAGTGTGTGTGCAAATAGAAGCCTCCAGCAGGGGTGGGAGTAACCCCTCTCTCAGGTCTCTCCTCTAGCCACTGCCATATAGGTGGGCAGATATATATTGGGGAGTTGATAGGAGAAAGATCGACTGCTATTTTTGTCTCTGGTTGTCAGTTTCCTGCCTGTGCTCAGCATCAATCTTGGTATTGTTGAGACCTGTCCTGTTGGGAATTTACAGGTTGCCTTGAATTTGTCTTGCCCAACAAGCTTAGGCGGCTGCCTGTAGCTGCAGTTTTTTATCTTTTCCCTGTCCTGTCAGAGGAGTAGCTGGTAGATCCCTGCTGCTACCTGAGAGTGGGGGTAGGGCAGCTTAGATGCAGGGCTTTAGATTTGGGACAGCCGATGTCATCACAAGTCACCGCCTTACAACTCCTGTGCCCTGAGTGAAAATCCTGCCTTAAGAACACGCTGAGATCTTAAGCCAGGGCAAGGAAATTTTGGGGGGAGATAGTTATGTGGCTTCTTGCAGCTATGTTTTTTTCTGGTTCACCCAATTTATTTTTTTTTCTTCCTGCTGGAAACGCCGCTTTCCTAACGGGCTGGCCTTAGCCCCACCCTCTAACCTCTGCAGTCACTTGAGTGACCCCGCGGGCAACAGTCCCAAAAAGTTGCTGCCTCTCTCCCTCTGTGCCCTGGGTTACTGTCCTGCCTTATGAACGCACTGAGATCTTAAGCCAGGGTAGGGAGGTTTTAGGGGGAGATAGTTATATAGTTTCTTGAGGCTTAGCTCACCTTTTTTTCCTTCCTGCTGGAAATGCTGCCTTAGCCCCGCCCTCTAAAATCTCTGCAGTCGCTGGAGCAACCTGTGTCCCGCTGGGGAGAATCCCAAAATGCCAGTTTTTTGTTTTATGGCGTAGCAGAATGATTTCTCAAAAATGCGAGTTCAGGAGACCAAAATATTAGAACTTATGATAGATCGAAAGCCGTGGATCTGGAATATGAACGTTTCCTTTGTGAGATCCCCCTACTTCCTCACCAGAGCTTTCCCTACCTGACTGCCCTTGCTGTAAACCAGAAACGGAACCAGTGTTTTGATACATTTTATAATCATTTTTCTGAATTCCTTCTCAGGCATTTCCAAAGCCTGTCCATCTTTCAGTATGGAGTGTAGGTCTACTTCCATCTCATTTGCCTGTCACTTTATCTCATTTCTGGACGTGTCCTGATATGGTCATCTCCTTGTTTTTTGGGCTTATTTAGGAGTTTTACGTGGCCTTAGTGCTTAGATGAGTGTGTAGTTTGTTATTTTTTTATGCTTCCTGATTGCATCCAGGTAGATGTAATCAGGAAACGGCTTCCCTTTTCACTCTTCTTCCTTTATCTCCGCAGTTCTGTCAGGCATCCATGGCTGCTCTGATCATTCCCCTGGTTGGTCTCACCCAAGATGGCAGCTCCAGGAACAGCTGAGCGTCTTAAATTTTTTGAAGAAAGCAATGGATTTCTTGCTTCTGCTACAAATTCCCCTATCAGTAAGTAAGGCTTCCAACCTTCTAAATATTCCTTTATATATGGTTCAGACTTCTGGGACCATCCCCTGAGCCTGCTGCGTTCTGTATTCTGTGTTGTTGCTGATGGTGCTCTTTACTGCACTTACACTGGATCCGCCATCTTGTTTGTTCTCCCAACTTTGCAGTCTAGAGCATTACTCCACAGTGCCACATATAAGGACCCAGATTTAAACTACTAACTAGATTTAATGCTATAGGACTACTCATGCTTTTTATTTCTCCTGATTGAGTTTTGATAAACTAAGAATCAGTTCAATTTTATAAGTTTTCAAAATTTGATGACTAAAGTTACTTGTAGTTTGTCTTAACTTTTTAATGTTACAACTGTTATTAAATGTCAGAGTCAGTTCTGACTCAGTGACCCTGTACAGGGTTTCCAAGGAGAGGCTGGTGCGTTTCAATTGCCAACCCTGTATTTAGCAGTCCAGTGTATATACTACAGCACCACACACTGCCTATTGTTTCTTTTACTGTTTGAAATAGAATTTTTATTTTGTGCTAGTAAGTAAACTACCTGACATGCTTGTGATTCTGGTTCTCCTGTATGTTTCTGACCACTCTCACTCAGAGTATCTTAGTTCTGTATGAGTTTTAACTGTGAGCTATCCATGTCTTTAGATCTTTATAAGCTGTGCGAGTTGTTACCTGGGCTGAAGTTCCATTCCTTTTATATTCGCTTCTGCCAGTCATCTGAAGTGACTTGTGACCTGGGTCCCCATAAATTAAACTTTCAGCTTGGAGTATTTTGGGCCACAGAAATAGTATAAGTTTGGGCCATAAGCCTTTTTGAAAGACAACTTGTTACACATTTTAGGATGGGAGACAAAAACCTTTACCTCCATATAAGACCAAGGTCAAGAAAACTTTCCTTTATACTTCTGCTTGGTCAGTCTACTAGTTCCCTTTTACACTAGAGGGTAACTGGGATCCCACCTTGTGGGAGAGCTCAGATTAAAGTTACTGCCTTGCACAGACTTTGCTGTGTCTTGAACACCCACTGTGGGCTTCGCAGCAGAAGTTCAAAGTGACCATGGTTTAGCAGAAGACTTCAGTTCATTTACCTCCCAAAGGCTGAGTTTTCATGTTGTCTCACTTTGGACATGTTATGAGAAGGGAGCAGTCGTTGGAAAAGGACACCAAAGTGGGTAAGGTAGGAGGGAACACCCTCAACGAGACAACTGGCCCAGTGGCTGCAACCATGGGCTCAAATATAGGAATGGTTGTGAGGAGAGCCTGGGACCAGGAAGTGTTTCGTTTTGTTGTGTATGGGGTCACTGAATCGGAACTGACTTGTAGCACTTAATTATCACCACCGCCCCATAGATTCCTGCCAGTCCTCTGCATTTGGAAAGATACTTTTTACCCTAAATGATAAAACCCCCAAAAGTTAACAATTCAGTAAACTGGTGGTTAATTGCCACAGAATTAGTTCCGACTCATAGCAACCCTGTATATAGGGTTTCCAAGGACCTTGAGGTTAGCAGTCCAATGCTTATCCTACAGTGCCATCTTGTCGCTATGATGTGCCTGATCATAGCGACCCTATATAGGGTTTCCTAGGAGCAGCTGGTGGGTTTGAACTGCTAACCTTGCTATTTGGTAGCCCAGTCACTGAAGTTGTTGTTGAGCTGCTGAAGAGCAGCAGCCAGGTTTGAGCCTTGGTTGTCCACTGCTTTTAACCCTGTCCCCCATGGTCCCATTCTGCTGTCATCCCTCTGTGGTCCAGCCTGGGAACAAAGACTTTGACAGCTCCACAGGTGACCCAGCGCACCATCTAAGTGAAAACCCAGTTTCCCTAGGACTGAGGCATTCACAGGCAGCAAGTCTAGGTGAGGGGAGTACACTTCAGTGGTCATCAGGGGGCTGAGGAAGGGTATTTATACTGCGAGAGGGAGTCTCTGAATGGGCATGTTTAGGTCCCAGCCGTTCATGCCAGCAGGAATGGACCAAGACCAGAGCAGGACCTAGGACAAAGCAGAGGCTTCTTGGGCAGGGCAGGCACAAATGGAAAGAGATGAGAAGGGGGGAGGGGGGCCTGTGAAGGTGTAGAGGTGAAGTTCACCACATCTGTTAGGGAGGGGCTGAGCCATTCAGCAGAGGCTGCTGAGAACAGGAAATGGGTTGACAGGTAAGAACTCTGATGGCAATTCCAATTCCACCATAATTTTGGGGTGGCAGTATTTCACAGCCAAACAATGCCCTGGTGGTACAATGACTAAAGCACTTGGGGGCTGAAACCCACCAGTAGCTTTGTAGGAGAAAAGACCTGGCAGTCCAGCCTAGAAAACCCTGGGACAGTCCTCCTCCGTCCTGGAGGTCCACACGGGTGGCACACAAACATCCAAGAGGAGCAGGAGGAGCAGCAGTCTCAGACAGAGGCCCAAGGCCAGTGTTATTAAAGCTCTCTGCCTTTGTTTTAATGAACATTTGAATGAGGTATTTGCCAGTAAACAGAGCTTGAAAAAGAAAATTTTTATAACTGATATTTTAAAAGACTTGTAATGTTGTACATTCCCACACCTTTACACTACCCAGCACTATTATTTTTGTCCCTTTTGCTCTGTTGTACACAGGGTTGCTATGGGTCAGAGCCAGCCTGACAGTACTTGTAACAGCAGCAACATATTTTTGGTGGGAGGTAGCCTGAACGGATCTTTAACTAGGAAAATTGGATTGGCCTTTTTCCTTGGTTTCTTTGAAGAGAACGTTTTGGTGAGGAGTACTTTAAAAATAACCATCTACTTGAATGAAGCCAATTTCAAGATCAGAGACAGGTGTTTTAAAGTAGTGTTGTTAAGTGCTGTCACGTTGATGCCGACTCATAGCAAACCTGTATAGTTTCTGAGAAGCAACCGGAGGGTTAGAACTGCTGACCTTTCCGTTAGCAGTCCAGTGCTTACTCTACAGCTCCACACCAGGACTCCTTTGTTTTGCATGAAATCTTCAAGAAGCAATAGAAAAATTCAATGATGTTTAGAGACTGCAAAACCTACCTGTAGTGAAAGATGGAGTTTATTGTCTGTAAGATAACAAACAAGGCAAGACCATCTTTAAACCTTAAACCACATATATCCTCGGAAGTCTTCTTAAAACTCAACCATATGTAAAGAAAGGTCTGCTGTGAGCATTATGGTCTTTCAAGGTCCAAACGGGAATGAATTGACAAGAGCAGTTCAAAAGATTAGGTAAGAACCTTAGTGGGCAGTGAGTTTGCTGATGAGGACAGAACTGAGTAAACGAGGGTGAGAATGGTTTGCACTAGATCGTAACCACGATCAATCACTAAGCTGTGCATGTAGAAACTGCTGAATTGGTGTTATGCTTTGCAGTGTATGTTCATAATAACAAAAATTTAATTTAAAGAAAAAAAATCCATAAAAAGACAAAATGACCAGAATTTGAGTCTATATTCTAAAATGCTGAATGTGAGTCAGAAAATAAATACCCGATCATAATGCTATTGGTCCCCTGACTCCTGCAGAGTCATTAGCTGAAATGTAAAGCAATTGGTGTGATTATGTAGGATGACGCCAAATTGAGTTTTATATGCTCTAAAGGACTGAGATTAAGTCCTGGCAAAAGAGAATTCAACAGGTATTGATTATACATCTGCTATATACTCGGAGTGGTTTTCCCCGATTAGTTTTCATTGTAGTGAGCTTAACTGTTTAAAGGATCCAGCATCATGCTGGAAACCACATGACATGCTCCCTTGAAACTAACATTTACTAAACTAATCAAATCACAGATGGCAAATTGTATACAAATCAAGTTTTTACTGAAAAAAAAAAAACAACTATCATTCATAGACTGAAAATTCATTACTGTTGCATTTCAATGCGCTTTAAAAAGGTATTTTCCAGCTATCTAAGTATGGCCCTCTGGGCAGTTTCCAGCAGACCAGGCTTTCTCAGAAATAACTCTAAGGGATCATTTGGGAGCTTGAAGAAAAACTCTGGGAGATAAAGACATGAACAGTTCCTGTACAGAGTCATATGCAGAACCTCTCTGTGCTTAAGAACATCTCAGAGCTAAGGGCACTATTTATATTAAAACATAAAAAAAAATAATACTCAAAACTTGTGATTCTCAAACTTGCGTGTGCACGGAATCCCCTGAAGGGCTTGGTACACCACAGGCTGCTGAGCCCCACCCTCTCAGTTTCTGACTCAGCAGGCGGTTGAGGGCACAAGTTGCAGAGCACAGTCCAGGCGCTAAGAACCCTTGGTCCCCCAGGCCTCCCTACTTCTCTGCCTTGCCCCAACTGCTTTCGTCAGTGAACAGCTTCAGGATCTGTACCACTAGTCAAAACTGAGCATGGTCACGTTTTTCTATTCCCAAAGCCTGGCAATTTTATCAAGCACTTGTGATGTCTCTTTGAAGGGGCAGGAAAAGTTCTTTGGGCCATGCTTGCTTTGCTGGGCTTATCAAAAACCTGGTCATCCACACTCTTCAGCAAAAGTGCCCATTTTCTTCAAGCCTTTTCAGTGCCGCTGCTCCCAGACTTTCACCTTTTGTCTGTGTTGTGATTTTAGAGGAGGTGGGGGCATCTCTGGGCCACTTGCATTCAGTGCCTAAGGGGCGCCCACCGTGTACGTTGTCTGATGGGGTGAGAGTCCATTCAGACTGGTGCATCACCACCAACTCCATGAAGTGCCAGGCCCATGTGGGAGATAAGAAAATACTGACAAGCAAACTAGCAGCTCAGGCCCTGACCATGTGAACAGCTGACAGCAAGAGCCAACTGCCTCTTCCATCCCTCCCACCATCCCATGCACTGTGGTCCCAAGTGATGCCTCCAACTGGACTGCAACAACAGCTGGGGGAAGCCACCTGTTCCAATCCCACCTCAGAAGAGTCATGGGGCACACGAACACAGGATACAACTTCTACTGTGGAAATTTGTACAACCTTCTCTTTACAAGAAAGCCAGTGGCTCAGAACCACAATAACAAAGCCCAAACAGAAGAAAACCCTGAAGTGAGCCCAGTAGCCCCAGGAGTCAAAGTGGAGAAGCCGCCGTGCCTGCGCCTCCGGCTCTCCTCTCAGCCCTAAGTGATTTCTGGGGTTCCTCATCCACTTACTTCATAGCAGCAGGACCCTCCAAGCCACGGAAGAGGTGGTATTTCTAATTCCAAACTGCAAAGTTATCACAGACCTATCTCTGGGATTCAAAACAAGTTAGATTACTTACAGTGTTGACATGGAATTGACTAAGGATGCCACAACACCACAAACTGTTGTAGTTAAATATTGTTATGGCGTCAGTTCCAACTCATAGCAACCCTGTACAGGGTTTCTGAGGAGCGGCTAGTGGGTTTGAACCACTGACCTTGTGGGCAGTCCAGTACTGATCCTACAGTGCCACACCAGCAGTCCACATCAGATTGTTGCTCTTGTTGTGTGCCGTCGGGTCGGTTCTGACCTATAGCAGCCCTGTATAGGAGTTCTGAGGAGTGGCTGGTGAGCTTGAACTGCCGGCTTTGCAGTTCAAACAACTTTGAGTTGTTAACCCACAGGCTTTATTTCAATTTGCTTATGTTGCTGCCCAAAAGACCTCATTTGCAGCCTTTAATACCTGAAATTTTCAACTGTATTTGATTCCTAAAGAATCCCAAGACTAGACATGGGCCTGCTTACCATCCACACCTCTCTCAATAAATTACAGTCTTCCACCCCAAACTCTTGTTAAGTGTCGTCAAGTTGGCTCTGGCTGACAGCGACTACACAGTGTTTCTAAGAAGTGTCTGGTGAGTTTGAACCACCAACCTTGTGCTCCACACTGGTGCTGTAGGATAATCACTAGGCTGTGAACCACAAAGTAGGCAGTTCAAAACCACCAGATAGCTGCTCCTCAAAAACTCCATACAGGGTCACACTAAGTCAGAACTGCCTCGATGGTACTTAACAACTCCTCAACCCTATCTCTGACAATCCCCCATCCCACCCCACCCACCAATTTGGCACCATGTCATGGTGACTGATTGCTTCTTTTGAATAATTCTTACCTAAAAGCAACATAAGAGTTTTGAAACAAATGAAGTTGTCCTTTTAAATACTGCACCTGAAAAATAATCTCAAACTCTTGAATTCATACACAAATTAAGTTTTTATGAATGATTTTTCAAGCAAGTACATAATGTTTTGACTTTTGTCCTTTGAAAATACATCAGAATTGGGATTCGGACAGGCAGTTTGTAAAGCCGGCTGCCTGGCATGCACAAGAACTGTGCAACAGTCTCAGTTGCTACTGGTGAGCTATTACACGTGAGTTCAAGGATCCGCCCCAAAGTAAATCATCCAATCAGAGTTCTTTCCAACACTGATTTTGAAACCCGATTTGTGACATTCTACCTTTTCCTGAAAGGCAGAATTCTCTTCATTTATGTCAACCAATATACACTGTGCCATATAAAAAGGAAATTTCAATCTTAAGATTTAAATACACTTGATTGTAAGGAAAGTCCTCTGGAATTGATTCATACAGAAAGCACGTGGAATACAAGAGCCGTTGGGTAATAATTCTTACAGCATGCACACACAGCACCTGAAGACGAGGAGCACAGTCTACAACCCTGTAGGTAAAAAGTATGTGCGCTAACAGCTATTCTCACAGGCAACGAACTCCTGCTCCAATTACAACACGGAGACGCTGCGTTCCTGGGTGACCCCAGGTGTAGGTCTATACAATATGCAGAAAAGCACGCCGAGGAAGTCAATAAACACTCACGACAGATTGTTCCATAAATGGGGGTCTTAAACCGACTCTGCTCAAGCAATGAAGAGCAAAAGATGATGAAGGCAGGGCAGAGACAGTCTGAGACTGGACTTTGAGCTTGACTGTTTGATTTGGGGCAAGTCGCTCAACTCTGTGACTGTCTCCGTCTGATATGGCAGCAGTCACCTACCCGTAGTATCAGAGACACTTAAAATGTTCATAAATGAACTTATAATCAATCCGTTTTCAATGACAGCTAAGAGGGAGGACGTGAAGCAACATGTCATGGGGAAAGTACGCAGGAATGCTTTTGCTGCCTGACCGGGAGCATCTCAACGAGCCACCATGAGGACCCATCTCTGCATAAGCCATGGAGCTGGGCACACACACAAAAAAACAATCGTGCCCACAGATCTCACCTTTGAGCACAACTGAATAATTTAAAAATGTTTCTCAGATCACTGCGGAAACTAGGTGACAATGCAAAGAGTAACCCACCCTCACCACTGACAAAACTCACTTGTGTCATTTTATATTCTACAGACATTACATTTTGTATACAGGTATAGATTGTGTAATAGTCATGATTGTTGTTAAGTGCCACTGAGTCGGTGCCGACTCATAGCGACCCTGTATAGGGTTTCCGAGGCTTTAAACCTTTGCCAGAGTAGAAAGCCTCACCTTTATGCCGCGGAGCAGCTGGTGGGCTCATATTCATGATACGTTCTGGGAAGTAGGGCGCTATGGGATTTGGACATTGTGCAAACACCACAGGAGCCTTTCTCCAGACTGCTTGTCACCACCTCTGCTGCTGCTGGCAGAGGCTGGAGAGATGGGCGGCAGCAGCAGGCAGAGAAAGGAAGTGAGCGTGCCCAACTCCCCTGCTGTTTGACACCATAGCCCCTGCTGCTGTCCACACAAGTCTGAGCACCTGCACCCAAAGCCAGGCCCTGTCTCACCTGCCTGTATCCACCCATGATCTGCTGCTACAAGAGTCTGGGTTTGGGGTCTTTAAAACCATTAGGGGAAAATACACAGAAGGAGAGCTACGTTCCCTTTAAAAAACAAAATGGACAAAGACCTTCCAGGACTATAGGCCTTCCAGGTCGGACAGACATTGTCCAAATGGACATTAAGGAACACATAACTGGACTTTAATGGGTACAGCCAATTGCAGCCTTGAAGCCCTCTGGACCAGGGTGGCTCACAAGGATGGCTGAGGTGGTTTTAGCACTGCACCCCCCACCCCCCCACATAAATGCCATCTGCTCCCTTTTCTACCATAGTCCTTGTTACAGGAACGTGCCATTTTCTCAGCCTGACATAAAGTGCTATGTAAACTAGCTTCCAGTCCCTCCTTCCAACTCCATTTCCGCTTGTCCCCACTGATGGCATTCTGGCACTAGCACTGATAAGGACTATGGGGGACATGACAGAGCAGCCCACTGCTACACTCTGGGTGACCAAAGGGGACAACTGAGCTTTGAGGAAAGGAAGCCCTGCCCGATGAATCCCAGAAAATAGCCAGGTGCAGGAGCGGGGTTCTTCTGGAACATTAGAGAGCTTAGAGAACGTCTTCAGGTTTCATAGGGAAAGTACTCCATTCCTCCCACAGAGACCCCTGATAACCAGGCCCCTGAATGGCAGACACTCTTCACACTTTTTAGAAAGACTGGCTTTTCTTAACAGCTCCAGGCAGTCACTTATTCCTCATTCTGACAAAGTAGCATTCAACTTCAGGCATGGCTGTACATATAACTCTACATGCAGCTGAGCCGTGAGAAACACGCCAAGTAGAAAGGCATGGAAGAGACACTTTTCCTCCCCAGATCTGGCCCCAAGAAGCCATTATTATAACAGAGTATGAATTTTTGCCTCCAGTTACTGACCTGTATCACTAATAAAAGTCCCACTTAGTACATAAAAGCTTACACTGCAACATGACGCATTAAGCAACAACCCACTGACTACTTCAAATCTGCTGAGCACCGAACCCATCTTCTTCAGGACACCAATCTGTACAAACTCACAGACTGTCTTTTAGAAGAAAGTCAGCTCTGGAGAGGAGGCAAAGTACAATGCACCACTGGGAATCCCATCAGATCATCTACAGTGAAACAAACAAGTCCCCATGACCCTGTTGCTGGTATCTTCAGGACCCCATAATCAGAAATTGGTGATTGATCTTATTGGCACTCTGAGGAGACAAGCACAGTTCCACACAGACCTGAACTCAGTGCTTCCATTTGTCCAGAACTGACTGTAACATTGCATCTTCCTCAACTGACATTAGAGGCTCACACAAAAGGTGTGCAAAAACAGTCAATAGGTTTCACCTACAAATCCATGCCTGCAAAACAAGCAACAGCTCTGCAAATGGAGCTGCAGGTAGACACTGGGACAGCAAAAATAATCTAACAGATAGAGCAGAGCAAATAATCTAACAGATAGAGCAGAGCAAGACATTATCGTTTAAAAATTTGTTGCCCCAGTAACTTGCTAATTTTTTTTAAAACCGATTCCCACAATAATCATTTTCCAAAAGAGACAGAGTCCATTTGCTCGGTGTGGAGAGGAGACAGTCCTGGTGGTGGAAGGACAAACAGACAGGGAATGCCAATTAAGAGATACAAGACTACAGTACAAAGTCTAACACCTGCTTTGGCCGTCAGTCAGCGGCTGGCAAGGCGAGGTCTTGCTCTCTAGGCATATCCAGGACTCTTTTCTTGTGGCATTTTAAAAAACGCAGCAGTAGCTGGGTCAGCGGCCTTCATCAACCACTCGGAGTCTGGAGCCTTCTGGACTTGAGATGCTGGTGTGGCTGGCTCCACTGTATCGGTGTGACCTGCAAAGGAGGTCACAGTGAAAGGAAGGAAGTAAAAATCAAGGGGAGATGAATGAGAAAAAGACAACTCAGAATCTGAGATACTTCAAAGCAAAATTTTCATAACTTTTATTTTTTTACATTACGAGTCGGGCTGCTAACGCAAGGTCAGCAGTTCAAAACTACCAGCCATTCTGTGGGAGAAAGATAAGGTTTTCTGTGCCCCTAAAGATTTACAGCCTCAGAAACCCTATGTGGGGTCATTATGAGTTAAAACCGACTCCAAGGCACACCACCACCACCATCCCCATGGGTTGTAAACTTTGGAGCTGAGGGAGCAAAGCTGCCTTTCCAGTGGGCTTGGAAGGCAGAGTTGAAGCCCAGGGTTGAGGTGCCTCTGCCCAGAATCTAGAGTGCATAGCCAAGCCAATGTCCAAAGGATGGACGGACGGCAGGACCACTGTCCAGATGGTCTGAGAGAACAGAGGATCATTTTCAAGACTTATGAGCTAATATAAATTGCTTTGCTGGGGTGCCTATTATTCCTTCTTTCCCTCTAACTGCTCCTGTCTGTAATGGAAATGTCTACATTTTGACTGTTTCGCCACTGTACTGGGAAGCTGATAACTTGTATTCTAGATTTTCAGATGAAGAGGACTTTTGTCCCAGGTTGGAATTTGCACTTGTGAGAATTCTAAGATAACATAATGGGATTAGTGTGTTTTTGACTGTACACATGCTAGCTGTACCATGTTAGGCCAAGTCCTGCTTGATGACGGCCTTTATTTAGAGAACATATGGGAGCACGGCGGCGCTATAGAAGCACTGGACTACAAACCACACAGGTGGCGGTTCAAGCTCACCAGCCTCTCCTTGGAAATCCTACACAGGGTCTCTACAGGTCGGAACCAACTCGATGGCATTTAACAACAACAGTTACTGATGATAACAACAGGCGCTCTACTGTTAAGACACCAGTACACTCAGGGCCTTAGTTCTGACTGCACGCATCTCAACTGTCATCTCAGTCTTACCAGAACAAGGGCAGAGAGAGGACAATGCAGCAGGCAGGGTCACCCAGAAAGAAAATGGTGAAAAAAATATATATATATCATACAACAGGCTCTGTATTTTTCAACAAGGAGTCTAAAGACATTCTGAAGCAGGCTAACCGTTGCTTGGATAAGGCCATCCTAGTATTGTAAGGCACTTCCCATCTGGACCCCATCCAGTGAATGCCAACAGTACTCACGAAACACTCACGTTTCCACATGCACCCTAAGGGACTGAACACACCAACCATTAACGCCAAAGGTGAAAACATTGAAGATTTTTACCAACTACTGCGGTCTGAAATTGATTGAACTTTCAATCAAGTACAGTCACTGGTACTTGGAATGCAAAAGTTGGGGCAAAAGATCAGAATTGGGAAAATATAACCTTAGTGACTGAAATGACATTGGAGATTACATGACAAATTTTGCAAGACCAAGGACCTATTCATTCCAATACCTTTTTTCCAGAACATAAACAGTGACTATGCATGTGGATGTGGCCAAATAGAGGATACAGGAATCTAACCAGCTCCATCTACATATAGAGATGAGGGAGAAGCTCAATATCATCAGTCAAAACTAGGCCAGCGACCAACTATGGAATAGACCATCAATTTGGAATTTGGACTTGGAAGAATTTGGGATAACATAATGAGGTTTTACAGGTTGAAGTTGAAGAAAATTAAAACAAGTCCAGGAGAACCAAAGAATGACCCTAAGTATATCCCACCCAAATCTAGAGACCACCTCAAGAATAAGGGTGGACATAATGACCAAAGACACAATGAGATGTGGGATGACATCAGACATGGAAGAAAACAAGAGGTCACTGAAAAGACAGAAAAGAAAACAACAAAACGTATTTCAGAAGAGACTCTGAAACGTATTCTTGAAGAGTAGCTACAGCGAATGGAAGATACTATGAAGTGAAAGAGCTACACAGAACATTTCAAGGGCTGACTAGAGAAGACAAAGTCAGATATTTTAATGAAATGTGCACAGTCCTGGGATTAGGCAACCAAAAGGGATGAACACATTTAGCATTTTTCAAGAAGAAAGACTGAAGAAAAAAATTCAAGCCTTAAATTGCAATACTGACGGATTCAACAGACAAAATATTCTACAATGCAGGAAGCATCAAAAGAAGATGGAAAGAATATACTGAGTCATTGTTATTACAAAGACTTAGTCAACGTTCAACCACTTTAGGAGGCAACCTTTGATCGAGAACTGATGATACTCAACGAACAAGTCCAAGTCGCACTGAAAGCACTGGCAAAACCCAAGGGTCAAGGAATTGATGGGGTAGCAACTGATAGGTTTCAACAAATGGATGCAATGCTGGAAGCACTCACTAGGCCATGTCAAGGAATTTGGAAGACAAGACACCTGGTTAACCAACTGAAAGAGATCCTTGCATTTGCGCCCATTCCAAAGAAAGGTAACCCTACTCAATGGCACATATATGAAGTTTCCTGAGGGCAGTGACTTTCATATGTTTTGGAACCTCAACCACGGTGTCAAAAATCCAAATATTCCCCTCACCCACATACACACATACGTTGATATTTAACTAAAAATAAATGTCTCAAAATCTCCCCTGTGCTTACAGCATAGTCATAAAACACAGCAGAGGAAACTCTACATGAGAAATTTGTGTGTGTGTCCTCTCAAAGACAGGGTTAGAAACATTCAATGCAGCATTATTCACGATAACATAATATGGCACACAATCTAATGTTCATCAAGAACGCTTAACTGTAGTACATTCATCATACACATACAAGGAAATATATGGTGGTAAAAATGAATGAAAGTTGGCAGGACAAAACATGAATGATTCCCAAGAACAGAAGTGGGTAAAATTTATAATTTGTAAAAGATGACAGTTTGATTCCATTTACACAAGGCTCAAAAACATGCAAACGTAGACAATATATTGCTTAGCGATACATCTGTTCAAAATATTTTTAAAAAACTAAAGAATGATAAATACAAAACTTAAGATAATTGTTACCTCTGAGGAGAGACAGAGATGAGATGATGATGTTAAAGGTGATGCTCTTTTTCAAAAGTGAAAATTATGTATACGGGTATTTCCTGTATTTGTATATTATTATAGTGTGGTGCTGTGGGTAAATGTGTTGGATCACAAGGTCAGTTTGAACTGCAAGGTTGGCGGTTCAAGCTCACCAGATGCTCCTTGGAAACCCTATGCAGGGTCATTATGAGCCAGGACCAACTCAACGGCAACTAACAACATTTATTACCTTATGTCTTCTATAAATATCCTGTATAGCCATTCAGTATTCAAAAATAAATAAATACACAATAAGAATCTACCCTGTAACTCCCAGGACAATTGACCAAACTAAAATGGAGCAACTGAATCCAACCATGGTGTTGGAATACTACCAAGTGTAACTCTTTGTCAACTTTAAGAATACTGTTCACTCATTCATACTACAAATAACTACTGGGCTTGTTCTAAATGCTAGGTGTTATTCTATATGCCACGGGTAGGTACAGCAGTGAATACAACATATTAAAAAAACCCTGTCGTTGCAAATGCATCTATAGCATCGCTGGCCTGGAATTCAGGATCAGATGTAACTGATAAACAGATGAATTGCTGGGTACCCTTCCAAGATGCAGTATCCAACTCCAAGGAAATGAAGATCAGAAAAGGCTTTCCCAACAGCTAAGAGAGTCAGAGCGTGGAAAAGAATTTCCTATTCCAATTCCCCTTTACCTAAACACACATATGTACTTTTTGAAGGGTTAGAATTTGTATCCCAAAGATTCTGATCTTCCATTGGATAAAAATCATCTCAAGGAAATTACGTCTGGTTTTCATCTGAGTCCCTTAGATGAGCTACTTAGTATTGCATTTTGGAGGAAAGGAATCCATTTTTTCCTTTTCCAGTTATGTTCTTTAAGAGCATCAACTCATCGGCAACAGGTTTTTTTTGTTTTCAGTTTACTGCTAGTTCATTTGAGCAAGAGGCAGAGACTCACGGGGCAGTCTGTGTTCTGGCGATCAGACTTAGAGGCAGGTTAGCACGGCTCCCCACTACAGTGCAGTCCACCAGACACCCGCATGCTGCCAGGACATAGAGGGGACAAGAAGGGAGATAGATATAACGTGCCACACTTTCAAACACATCTGCATACCGGCCCTCTGAAATGGTCTTTCCCCTGTCTTTTAATATGAGCACAAACACAAGGAAGTGAAGTTGTTCCTGCCCATTCTTCGCTTCTCCAGCCTTATTAATATCTTTAAAGTCAGTCCATTTCAACCCCAAACTTTTTCCAATGGGGGAGGGGAGCAGGGGAAAGATTTGTGGCTGCATATTTAGGAAAGACGCTGAATTCATCACGGTGACAGGGGAGAGTGTGGCAGAGATCTGAGCTATTTATTCTTTTAGGGAAATCCTATAAAGAATGACACAAGGAAGCCTCTATCTGCAGTCTTGTTCATCACACTGGTGAAGAGTCTGATAACAGATGTATGCAGCACCGTGATTTAGTGCCAGGAGCTGGCCCCTGATGTGTATTAATACAGCAGCAAAGCGGAACGCAGCTCTCTTCATCACTCATTTCTATAAAGGAGGTGGAATCTGAGATGGCCCGATGTTAGGCAGAGCAAGCCCATTTGTTCTACTGACTGATGGCTCCGGCTCCGGCTATGTCCTTCACCTCCACGGGGCACTCGGGTTGTGGGAGGAACAAAAAAGAAAGAAACTGTTCAGTGAAGCAGAGCTTACTCAACAAGTATGAGGAGAGGAGCCGGGCCCTGTCAGGGAATAGTCAACGTCCAAGTCTGGTTTCATACCAACCTGGCAATTTCCTGGGGTTTTACACACATGGAGTAAGGATTTTAAACTCTTCCCAGTAGTTCTTCTCTTATGAAGAACTAAAAGCTAAAAAGAGAAGCTAGATAAAAAGGAGAAAAATAGAGAAAAAAGAACAAAGAAGGCGAATGGTACTCATGCTTCCTATGCTCCAGACTCAGTGAAGAGCTAGGTTTCCATGCAGGGGCTAGTTTAGCAGAAATCCTACTGTATATAAAAAGGCAGACTGCCCTGAGAGTCTAAGGGACCAGGTGTGTCACTGATCAATCATGAGATACAGAAGAAGTGATTTAACCTCTCTACACCTCAGTTTCCTCATGTGTTAGGTTAGAAAACAAAAATAGCACCTACAGCAGAGAGCTATTGCAAAGATTAAGTGAAATCACGCACTCAAGGTGTTCAGTTCAGGGCCTAGCTGTGTGGGAAACACTCAAAAATACATTTACTATAATCATCAAAAGAAGATGGAAGGAATACACAGAGTCACTGGATCAAAAAGAAATGGTCAATGTCCAACCATTTCAAGAGGGAGCAGATCACCAAGAACCAATGGTACTGAAAGAAACAGTCCAAGCTGCACTGAAGGTATTGGTGAAAATCAAACCTCCCAGAATTGACAGAACACAAATTGAAATCTTTCAACAAACTTAGGCAGCAGTGGAGGTACTCATGCAGCTAGGCCAAAAAATTTGGAAGACAGCTGGCCAACCAATGGAAGAGAGCCATATTTGTGTCCATTCCAAAGAGCGGTGACCCAACAGAATGTGACAATCATCGAACAATATAATTAATAATATCACATGCAAGTAAAATTTTGCTAAAGAGAATCCAAAAACAGCTGCAACAGTACATTGACAAGAAACTCTAGCTGATTCAGAAGAGGATGTGGAACAAGGATATCACTGCGGACATGAGATGGATCTTGACTGAAAGGAGAGAATATCAGAAAGATGTTTACTTATGTTTTATTGACGTGAAAGGCTTTGACTGTGTGGATCATAACAAGTTATGGATAACACTGCCAAGAATGGATATTCCAGAACACTTCACTGTGCTCATAAGGAACCTGTACACAAACCAAGAGGCAACCATTAAAATAGAAGAAGGGGATACTGAACAGTTTAAAATCAAGAAAGGTGTGTGTCAGGGCTGTATTATTTCACCATACTTATGCAACTGTATTCTGAGCAAGTAATCCAAGAAGCTGAATTATTTGAAGAGCATGGTATCAAGATTGGAGGAAAATTCATTAACAACCTGCAATATGCAGATGATACAACCTCGCTTGGCTGAGACCAAAGAAGGTTTCAAAGTATTTACAAATGAAGATCAAAGACCACAGCTTTCAGTATGGATTGTACCTCAATGTCAAGAAAACAAAAATCCTCACAATGGGACCAATAAAAAAGCATTAAGATAAATGGAAAAAAGACTGACGTTGTCAAAGACTTTGTTTGAATCCACAAACAACACTCAGAAAGTAGTAGTCAAGAAATCAAAAAAGACTTATTGCATTAGGCAAATCTGCTGCACAAGACCTCTTTAAGCAGTTTTAGAACAAAGAGATCAATTTGAAAACTAAGGTGTGCCTGACCCAAGCTCTGACATTTTCAACTGTCTCATATGCATGTGAAAGTTGGAAAATGAGTACGGAAGACTGTAGAAGAATTGATGCATTTGAGTTTGGGTGCTGGAAAAGAACATTAAAAGTACCATGGACTGTCAGAAGGACAAACAAATCTGTGTTGGAAGAAGTATAGTCAGAATACTCCTTGGAAGCAAGGATGGTGAAATGTCATCTCTTATTCTTTGGACATGTTGTCAGGAGGGACCAGTTCCTGAAGAAGCACATCATGCAGAGTATAGTTGAGGGTCAACAAAAAAGAGGAAGACCCCCAAAGAAATGGATTGGCACAGTGGCAGCAGCAATGGGCTCATGTATAATAATTGTGAGGATGGTGCAGGAGTGGGCAATGTTTCATTCTGTTGTGCATTGGGTTACTATGAGTCAGAACCAACGTGATGGCACCTCACAACAAAACCATAATCATCAGACTATGATTCAGATAATCTAGATGAAGATGAAGCATAGACCATCAACAGCCATCCCAAACAAAAGCTCAAAGAGGTCAGTTGCAGAAATCCTATTGCACATATAAAGACAGACTTCCCCTAAGGGACAGAGTATACCAAAACTTATTTAACAGTAAACCAAGAAAAGAAAGAAAGAGAGAAAATCCAGTTGCTACGGCATCAACTTCCCCTCATGGTTACCCTGCGTATGTCAGAGAAGAACTGAACTGGATAGGGTTTTCACTGCCTGATATTTTTAGGCAGTAGATCACCAGGGTTTTCTTCTGCGGTGCCTCTGGGTGAACTCAAACCTCCAACTTTTCAGTTAGCAACCAAGCACGAAGGACTCCTTAATCATGCTCCAAAAACCTGTTGCAGTAAAAATTTTGACTCAAAGTGTTTCTATAGGATAGAATAGAACTGCCCACCAAATTTCCAAGGTGGAATTCTTTACAAAAGCAAACTGCCTGCCAGTCTGTGCAGTGGGGCCGGCTGGTGGTTTCAAATATCTGACCTTTCAGTTAGTTGTAGAGCACTACAATTTTTTTTTTTTTCAACTGAATTGAGTGACGGTTTACAGACAGGACCATCATTTCTTTCAACGAATCTTACATTTTGTTTCATCTCAATGAGTGCAATCTTCTCTATCAACAACAGTTATCCTGTTTTCTCCCTGTGGTTCCTATTTTCATCCTACCCTACTTCCCATTCCTTCTCAACCTTAGGTAAATGCTGCCCTTTTGATCTTAAACGATTGACCATTCCATAGTGAGCACACCTCACTTGTGTTGTTGTCCTGCCCTATATGTCTATCTTATTGCTTGGCTGAAAATTGGACCACATGGGTGAGTTCCTTTCCAGACCCGAAGAGCTGTTGAGGGTCATAGTCTCAGGTTCCTCCAGTCTCTTTCTGAACAGTAAACCTGGTCTTCTTTTTGGGGTTATTTTTTAAGGTTTTTAATGATGATTGAGTGAAAGTTTACAGGGCAGATCATCAGTTTTACATTCAACAAATCACAAACATTGTTTCATTACAATGATTATAAACCCCTCCATGTACCATCCATGTACCATTTGATGAATATCAAAGA
>NW_006408588.1:16288163-16292110 GCF_000296735.1 Chrysochloris asiatica
GGGAGTCTGTGGAACGTGGCTGAACTCAGCCCATTTCTTCATTGCTGTCTTGTCCCCTCTTCCACTCACCAGTAGACCAATGTGGTCGTCAGCAAGCTTCCATGCCTGCTCATGTGTTCCCTTTGAGTTTCAGTCTTAGAGGGGGGCTACCTGCTTTTTAAAAAATATTGCTGTTGTTTCTAAATGCCATTAAGTCCGTTCCTACTTACAGCAACATTTTTATGGGTTTCTGAGGTGTGACTGGTGGGTTTGGACTGCCGACCTTGTGTTAAGCAGTCCAGTGCTTATGCTATATTGCCATACCAGGAGTTCAAAGTAATGCTCATGAGGAGAAGATAAAATTGTTTGCCATCTACTCTGTACTTATCCAACAATTGCTCTGTTCTATATAATATATATAATATCCAGCACTCCTTTGTCAGTGTGTGGCACTGTGCTGGTTTGTGTGCTGCTGTAGTGCTGGATGCTAGGCTACCAGTATTATAAATAGCAGCAGGGTCACTCAGTCATAGTGGACAGATTTCTGTGGAGCTTCCAGAGAGGCTAACCACTTCTGGAGGGTTAGTCACTGAAACTTTCTGAACAGCAGCAGAACACTGTCTGATACAGTTCCCGAAGATGAGTCTGCAGAAGAGCTGCCTCCTCAAAGCAGAGTTCACCTAACAACATGGATGCAGCAAAGCGTTTGAGATATTCATTTTCTGATTGGACACAACAAAAAATTAGAAGAACCAGCTGCAAACATCCATTAAAAATTGGAACATGAGGATAAGTATTATCCCCTTTTTACTATGTTTGAGGTAAATCTGCCATAAGGGGAAAAATAATTCTCAAACATCCTCATTTAATTTCAAGATTCCTTAACAGATCACCACAAAAGTTCATTATAAAACTGTTGTGTTGTCTTCAAAGACCTGATAAAATGTAGAAAGAAAAACTGGTCCATTTGTACTCCGTATTTCCATTAGATGCCAAAAGGAGTGGGATTAAGACAAAACTTGTTTCCATTCTCTTTAGATGGATCCACACTGGGGCTCAGTTGTGTGCTGTGATGTCTACTAAAGAAGATAATCAAGAGAGACAAAAAAAGAAAAAACTGGAACATGGAATGTATAAAGTATGAATTTTGGAAAATTGGAAGTCATCAAAAATGAATTGGAATGCATAAAGATCGATTCTCCTGGGTATTAGTGACCTGAAATGGACTAATATTAGCCATTTTGAGTTTTACTATGCCAGGAGTGACACACTGAAGAGGAATGGCATCACATTCATCATTTAAAAAGAACATTTCATTATCTATCTTGAAGTACAATGCTGTCTGTGACAGGATAATATGCATACACCTATAAGGAAGACCAGTTAATACCACTATTATTCAAATTAATGCACCAATCACTAAAGTCAGTGATGATGACATTGAAGAATTCTAACAACTTCTTCGTCTAAAACTGATCAAACATGCAGTCAGTATGCATTGATAATTACTGGTGATTTGAATGCAAAAGTTAGAAACAAGGAGGAAGATCAAGGTAGCTGGAAATTGTGGTCTTAGTGATAGAAATGATGCTGGAGACTGTATGATAGAATTTTATAAAACCAAAGGCTTCTTCATTGCAAATGCCTTTTTTTTTAACAATATAAAATGCTATACACAGACATCACCAGGTGGAATAGCACAGGAATGAAATTGGCTACATCTGTGGGAAGAAACAATGGAAGAGCTCCATACCATCAGCCAACCAAGGACATGGGCTGACTGTTTAGCATGTAGCTGAAGAAAATTAAACCAAGTCCATGAAAGCCAAAATATAATCTTGAATACATCCCACCTTTGATGAGAAACCATATTAAGAAGAGATATGATGCCTCAGACACTAGTGACTGAAGAGTTGTGGAAGCCATCAAGAACATCATACAAGAAAAAAGCAAAATGTCATTAAAAAGACAAGAAAGAAAGACAAAAATGTATGTCAGAAGAGATTCAAACTTGTTCTTTCATGTACAGAAGCTTTAGCAACTGGAAGAAATTAGAAAGTAAAAGAACTGAACAGAAAATGCTAAGAGCAGCTCGAGAAGACAAAGTCAAGTATTACAAATTTAAAGGTGCAAAAACCTTAACTTAGAAAACCAAAAGGGAAGAACATTTCTCAAGCTGAAAGAACTAAAGAAAAATTCAAGTCTTGACTTGAAATACTGAAGGATTCTAGGAATAAAATATGGAGTCCTGTAACATAACCACTGGACTGCTAGCTGTAAGGTCGGCACTTCAAATCCACCAGCCTCTGCTTAGAAACCCTATACAGGGTCACTAAGAGTCAGAACTGACTCAGTGGTATTTAACAACAATGAGCAAAATACTGAAATGATGCAAGAGCATCAAAAGAACTTAGAAGGAGTACACAGAGTCACTGTACCAAAAAGATGTGGTCAGTGCTCAATCATTTCAAGAGGAAATACGTGATCAAGAACCAATGGTACTGAAAGAAAAAGTCCAAGCTGCACTGAAGGCACTGGCAGAAAACAAGGCCCCAGCAATTGATGGAATACAAATTGAAATCATTTGACGAACTGGAGGCACTTAACGCATCTATGCCAAGAAATCTGGAAGATAGCTACCTGGCCAACAGACTGGAAAAGATCCGTTATTTGTGCCCATTCCAAAGAAAGGTGACACCCAGGATTTCCCATGATTCCTATTTATGTTTAGCTATCACACTCGCCTGTCAGTTTGTTGTACTGTGGTGGTTTGTGAGTTGCTGTCATTCTGAAAGCTATGCCACCGGTATTTTAAATACCAGCAGAGTCACCCATGGTGGACAGGTTTCAAATGAGCTTCCAGACAAACACAGACTAGGAAGAAGGAGAGACGAACTACTTCCGAATATTTAGTCACTGAAAACCTTATGAATAGCAGAGAAACACTGCCAGATACAGTGCTAGAAAATGAGCCCTTCAGGTTGGAAGCCACTCAAAATGCGACAGGGTAAGAGCTGCCTCCTCAAAGTAGAGTTGACTGTGATGCCGTGAATGGAGTAAAGCCCATGGGAGAAAAGCCCGCAGGACCTTCATTTGCTGATGGGCGACAACTCAAAATGAAGAAAAACAGCTGTAAACATCCACTGAAAATCAGAACATGGAATGTATGAAGTATGAATCTGGGAAAACTGGAAGATGTCAAAAATGAAATGGAACGCATAAACGTCAGTATCTTAGGCATTAGTGAGCTGAAATGGACTGGTATTGGCCATTTTGAATCTGACAACCACATGGTTTTCTATGCTATGAATGACAAATTGAAGAGGAATGGTGTTGCATTCATTGTCAAAAAGAACATATCCAGATCAGCCATGAGGTACAACGTGCTATGTGACAGGATAATATCCATGTACCTACAGGGAAGCCCAGTTAATACCACTATTATTCAAATTTATGCACCAACTACTAAAGCCAGTGAAGATGAAATAGAAAAATTCTACCAACTTCTTCAATCTGAAATTGATCAAACATGCAATCACAATGTATTGATCATTCCTGGTGATTGGAATGCAAAGGTTGGGAGCAAAAAAGAAGGATCAGTAGTTGGAAAATACGGCCTTGGTGATAAAAATGATGCTGGAGATCACATGATAGAATACTGCAAAATCAATGATTTGCTCATTTCAAATACCTTTTTAGGCAGCATAAGAGACAACTATACACATGGACCTCACCAGATGGAATACACAGAAATCAAATTGACTACATCTGTGGAAATAGACAATGGAAAAGCTCCATATCATCAGTGAAAACAAGGCCAGGGGCAGACTGTGGAACAGACCATCAGTTTCTCACATGCAAATTCAAACTGAAGCTGAAAAAAATGAAAACAAGTCCATGAGAGCCAAAATATGACCTTGAATATATCCCACCTGAATTTAGAGATCATCTGAAGAACATATTTGATA
>NW_006408588.1:16293415-16340986 GCF_000296735.1 Chrysochloris asiatica
TTAAAATATTTACTGATGAAGATCAAAGAGCACAGCCTTCAGTATGGATTACATCTCAATGTAAAGAAAACAAAAATCCTCACCACTGGACCAATAAACATTCTTATTCAACGGAGAAAAGATTGAAGCTGTCAAGGACTTCATTTTTCTTGGATCAACTATCAACACTCATGGAAGCAGCAGTCAAGAAATCAAATGACGTATTGATATTAGGCAAATCTGCACAAGACCTTCTTCAAGTGTTGAAGAGCAAAAATGTCAGCTTGAGGACTAAAGTGTGCCTGACCCAAGCCATGGTATTTTCAATAACGTCATATGCATGTGAAAGCTGGACAGTGAATAAGGAAGACTGTAGAAGAATTGATGCTTTTGAGTTATGATATTGGAGGAGAATATTGAAAGTGTCATGGGCTGCTAAAAGAACCAATAGACCCGTTCTGGAAGAAGTGCAGCTAGAGTGCTCCTTGGAGGCTAAGATGGCCAAGCTTCGTCTCTCATACTTCAGACATATTGTCAGGAGGGACCATTCATTAGAGAAGGACATCTTGTTTGGTAAGGTGGAGGGTCAGAGAAAAAGAGGAAGACCCCCCCGCCCCAATGAGATGGATTAGCCAAGTGGCAGCACTGATGGACTCAAGCGTGGCAACAATAGTGAGGTTGGCCCAGGATTGGGCAGTGTTTCGTTCTGCTGTGCATAAGGTCGCTATAAGTCAGTACCGACTCAGTGGCACCTAACAACAACATCTTTCTTTGAATGCCAAAGAAAAATACTTAGACAATACTCTTGCTGATATAAATATGAAACTCCTCCCCCCCCCCCCACTTAGGGGTTACATACATGTCATAAAATTAGCGAATATGTCTTAAATGTATAGTTCAGTGCATTTTTACATATGTAAACTCACATAACTCTCACCCAGTTGATGTTCTGAAACATTTACAGTATCCTAGAAGGCTTCGTTGTGCCCCCTCCTGGTCAACACCTGCCACCAAAGAGAATTAATATTTGTCTTCTCCCAACTGCTATTATTTTTAACCCAAAACGAGACAGTTTTCACTCAAAAATGTCTTTACAATGAGCAATGTCACTACCGGTATAATTTTCCCTTTACTGTGCGTTAAGCAGTGGGTCGCGCTATGCTGCCCACATGCCTCCTTAGCTACTGGTAAAACTGATGTTCCTACTGGGTTCTCATTAATGTGGATCCGGATTTCTGCTTTGTGATGGAAAAGCTCAGCTGACTGACGACTGCTCTGCAGGCTGATGGAACAGAGGAATCCACACTCAAGAAAGCTGTGTGAGAACTGGGTTTGAATTCTTAAAATATGTGTGAACTTGGGCAAATTACTACTTGTAGGCTGTTTTCTCATGTCAAATGGGAATAAAACAATCTACCTTACAGTAAGGATCAGATGAACAAAGTACATAAAACTCATAATGTAGTGTCTGACGCACAGGAGGTGGCCAGTAAAGAAAACTCCCTACAGTTACCTGTACTGAGGCTAGACAGAGATGCTGTGGCCACAGGTTTCCGCTTCCTCTTAATGTCACGTGAGCACGGTGGTCCCAAGTGTATGTTTGCCTGTCTGCATATACAGGAAAGAAAAAAAAAAGTTTGAACTTTGTAATTTTTACCGTAAGACATTATGTTGAGTCAAGATGAAATCCTTACCCCATCGTAGACATTTACTAACATAAAGTGGGCACCATCTTTTGCTACCAAGTGTCAATACCAGGCTATTCAGAATTAGCATCAATCTTTACCCACAATCCATACCAACTCTAAACTTTTTACCTGATTGCTGAGGAGCAGACATTCAAGGATTTTATTAACCAAGGAAATTAATCAAGGATTAATTTCAATAAATATCTGTATCACTACATGCTGATTTCTAGACAATTATTTTTCATAAAAACTATAAGCACAATTGTTTTAAGCTCACTAATGAAATACCTACTCCCAAGTGGTAATATATTGGAAAGTTTAATGCTTCATGAACGCAGATATTTGCACAGAATTTTAATAGCAAGTTTAACCCTTTTATCACTAGCCGTCTGGACTTTTAATAGTGTCTATATCATAAGGTGGAGTCCTGGTGTGGCGCTGTGGGTTAATGCGCTGGACTGCAAGGTGGGTTTGAGCCACGAGGTCAGCGGTTCAAGCTCACCAGCCGCATCTTGGAAATCCTATACAAGGTCACTATGAGTCAGAACCAACTCAACAGCACTTAACAATAACATATAACAATATGTTATATGTTAACATATAACATAAAACAACAATTAACATATAAGGTACAGGAGCCCCGGTAGCTCAGTACTTAAGTATTCAGCTATTAACTGAAAGGTTGGTGGTTCAAATCCACTAGGCACTCTGCACGAGGATGATTTTGGCCTTGGGAACCCTCTGGGGCACTTCTACTCTGTCTGCGAGTGAGAACAGACTTCTCAGCAACAGATCTGAGCCATTTGGGGTACATCATAAATCAACCAAGTTTGGTTCCTGTGACTTTTTAAAACATTAATTATGTAAATCACAGACTCAAAGGAACAGTTAGTCCAAAGGACTACTGGAACACACAGACCACAGTCTCATGAAACCTAAAAGCAGAACTAGATGGTGCCCAGCTAGACCCCGACCAATCACTCTGATCCAGATCATAAAAGCTCCCAAAAAGGTTGTGGTGTTTGTGGTTTTGTGTTGTCAAGTCAGTTCCGACTCATAGCGACCCTGTACAGGGTTTCCAAGGCTGCAAATCCTTACAGAAGCAGAAAACCTGATATTTCTCCCATGGAGCAGCTGGTAGATTCAAACTGCTGATCTTATGGTTAGCAGCTCAACTCACAACCACTATGGAGAAAACAAATGCAGAACATTCAAGATCATAAAAGAACGCCACCTCGCTGGTCTTTTAGAGACTAAAGACACTCCCGAGACTATGGCACACGTCAAAGCTGGAGGTGAGCCCCCTTCTGGAGGTTACCTTTCAGGCAAGCAATAGGCAGGCCTGTAAGGGAACAATGACACCGTGTGGCACGTGCTCCTCACACCACCACCCACACAAGATCTGCCCACAAACAAGTTCAGAAGGTAGGAAGGGGCAGGAAAGATAGGCAAATGGAAACAGGAAACTCGAGGAAGAAATACAAAGAGTGCTGCTACTTTGAAGGGCCTGCGACTAATGTTAAAAACAATGTGAATGAATTACTGACTGGGAAATTAATGGGTTCTGTAAACTCTCACCCAAACCACAACACTGAAAAAAAAATGTGTACATACATAATGAGCCAAACTGAATCTTCAGTTTAATTTATAAACAAAACACTAAGGAGCTTTATAGCCAGAAAACACAAGAATTCTCTGCAAGATAATAAACTTAACACTGAAAAGGCTAGGAGGCTATTTTAATTTACTACTATCCTCCACATGTAAGTTGGACAGTACAGTGAATAAGAACATAGAAGACTTGATGCATTTGAGTTAAGGTGTTGAGGGAGAATTATGCAACTACCATGGACTGCCAAAAGAACAAACAGATCTGTATTAGAAGAAGTACAGTTAGAGTGCTGCTTGGAAGCCAGGATGGCCAAACTTCGTCTCTCATACTTCAGATATATTGTCAGGAGGAGGAGGGACCAGGACCTGGAGAAGGATATCATGTTGATAAAGCAGAGGGTCAGCAAAAAAAGAAGACCCACCCCCACACCCCAGTGAGATGGATTGGCACAGAGGCAGCAGCAATGGGCTCAAGTGTAGCAACGATTATGAGGTTGGCGCAGGACCGGGCCATGTTTCGATCTGTTATGCATAAGGTCACTATGAACTGGTACTGACTGAACAGCACCTAACAACAACAATCCTCCACTAAACTAGACAAGGCCAACCCTCAATTAAGACCAAAATAAGTCTCACCTCCTTTGCACTAAGCTCTCCATAAACAGTTGAGGCTTTACCTATCACAAATCATTTAAATGGCCAACGCAAACTAGTATACACATACATATCTTGCTTCCCTAATGAAGATCAACCTTCTGAAGAACAGGGACCATATTTACACTTCTTTCAATAATTTCCCAATGACCTACTACCAACCTCAACACAAGGCTAATCCCCAGAATCTAGCTGTTGACTAGGACTACTGTGAATAAATAAAAGTTCGAAATACCAAACAGTCAAAGTATATCACAGATACCTATTTTTTTTTAAATACAGTGAAATTATACAGATGAACTCTTAGACTCAAAATCTTTACACTAGAACTTCAGAGGGCCCCAACTGGGCAACTTCTACAGTTAAATAAAAAACAAAAGACACACACACATACACATTAATTTCTTGAAATGGCATAAACTTAAGAATCAATTCAAGAGAAAGATGAGAATTTTTCACATGCAAAGAATACTCCGATAGACAGAGATGTATATAATATGAAGCCTGTGGTATGGAAAATTCCATCCAGATCACCTTTATTGATCACTCTGCTCCCATGTGGAAAAGAGTTGAACTTTAAGTTAAACTGGAGAGTTAAAATGGAAACTTTCAAGTTAAATTCTTTTCTTGAATTGTAGAAGTCCGACTGGGGTCCTCTGAAAAGGACAATGTGTCCACTCAACAGCTGTGTGCTGCCTTACTGGCAACCAGGTTCTCCTAGGCTGGCTGACGGTCCAGTTTGAAGATGATTAAGTTATGAGTCTACGAGTTCATCTGTGTAATTTCACTCGATTTGGTTTTTAGAACTTTTATACATTCATAATAGTTCTAGTGTCTTTTTGGGTTGTATCCCATGGATAGTTAGTTCTGAAACTCCAATGCAAAATGAGGTGGAAAGTAAGGAAAACAGTTCTTTTTCATACCTTATGTAAAGCACAGGAGTTAAGCCCAAATCAGCATGCTGCTTTAATAAGAAGTAGCAGAGATGGTGGCAGGTCTCCACTCTGAATGGAGAAGTGGTAATTCCCTGAGAAGTCAAAGGCACAGGCAGAAAACAAGCAGCAACAATACCTAACTTTTTTTCTCCTCATCAAAACAGAGAAATGTACAGAATACACTGAACAGCTTCCAACCTTCCACAAATCAGGCACTTGAACACATACAGACCCCAACTCACCGCTCCAGGCCCTGTGATCTAATTCAGCCATGCTGATCCTAAAGTGCTTCAGAAAGAAACCCAAGTCAAACAAAGGCTAACAGCAACATCATTGTTTCTTCTCTCTTAAACACTTAAACTAATCTCTACAATTCACTGAATTAAACTGGTGGCTTCAAACTAATCTATGATATTAGATACCAGAACGGTTGTGTCCTGGGGATATGCTAAAAAAGGTAAGGAGAAAGAGGGGCTAAAAGACGCACCCAGAGTTTCTGAAGATGTCAGTAAATGTTTTCTTTCTTTATCTGGATGCTAGTTACCTGTATGTATATTATCTTTCAACAAAAACTTAATGAAGAAAATGCTCAAGATCAATTTTTATAGTAGGCTGAGTTTTATATGACAAGCAAAATGAAAAATACAAAGCAGAATGTGCCCAAATGGGTATTATGATATTAAATTCTCAGAGTATCAATGTCCTGGTGTGGCGCTGTGGGTTAATTGTGCCAGACTGCAAAGCCATTTGAACTGCAAGGTTGGCGGTTCAAGCTCACCAGCTACTCCTTGGAAACCCTATACAGGGTCGGAACCGACTCGACGGCATTTCACAACAACAAATAAATACTGCCTTTTATTTACACCTCAACCAGCCTTTTCCTAGCTTGATATATGTCAGTAAGATTGTTAAGGAGATATCATTTATATATCTATATCTATATCTATATCGATAGATAGATAGATAGATAAGGAACGATATTATCAGATAAGCAAAGCATTACTTAAAAAGAACAAAGTTGGAGGCCCCTCATTTTTTTATCTCAAAATCTACTAACTACACAGTCACAGTGGTCAAAACAGCCTGGTACAAAGATGGAGGCAGAGATGAGGACATGGAGAGAGACAGCAACTAAGGACTCTAGACTCAGGGAAAGAGAAAGGATGTGTGCTGGCGGATAGAAGGCTGGCTTGCAGAATGTGCCCTTTGGTAATTTAAATTATTATATATTCCTGAGTGTTTTTGTGTACATCACACACATACACTGAAAAAAAAAAAAAAAACACAGAGGGAAAAGAAGCAAATACTGTTAAAAGATGATGCTTGGAGGGGATTGTAGTCATTGCAATGAAACAAAATACAACAGGATGAGTACAAAACCGATGTTCTCCCATGTAAACTACCATTCAATTCACAATAAAAGCTTTAAAAAACACACACAACTTGGTACAACAAAAGTTACACAGATCAAAGGAGAATTGAGAACCTAAAAGTAAATTCATCCACATACAGTCAGCTGATCTTTGACAAAGGGCCCAAACACATTCAATGGGGAAGAGACAGTTTCTTCAACAACGGTGGCTGGCAAAACCAAAAATCCATTTGCAGAAAAATGAAACAAGACCCGTATCTCACACCATATAAAACGAGGATTAAAGATCTAATTGTAAAACTCAGAACTATAAAGATCATCAGTGAAAAACTACAGACAAACTTAGGGGTTCTGATACATGACATAAACACACACCCAACATAACTAAAAACACACTAACAGCAGAAGAAAAAATAGATGACTGAGACCTCCTAAAAATCAGACACTTATATGCATCAAAAGATTTCATCAACAGAGTAAAAAGAGAGCCCCACACACTGGGTAAAAATTTTCTGCAATGACATTATCAGGCAACGGACTAATCGCTAAAATTTACAGAAAACTACACCTCAACAAGAAAAAGACAAAATCCCATATTAATTCACCAAAGAAGACATCAGGCAGCCAACAAACATATAAAGACGTTCGAACAGTCACAATCATTAGCCATTGTTGTTGTTAAGTGCTGTCAAGTTGGTTCTGACACATAACAACCCTGTATAAGGTTTCCCCAGGAGCTTCTGGTGAGCTTGAACCGCCGACTTTGCAGTTCAAACTGCTTTGCAGTCTGCATTAGCGATTGTGGTGGTGGTTAAGTGCTGTCGAGTCAATTCCAACCCATAGCGACCCTGTATAGGGTTTCCAAGGAGCAGCTGGTGATCTTGAACCACCAATTTTGCAGTTCAGTTCAAACAACTTTGCAGTCTGACCCAGTAGCCCCCAGTGCCACTTCAGCATTAACCATTAGAGAGATGCAAATCAAAACAACATTGAGATAGCATCTCACACCAGCAATAACAGCAAAGTTCAAAAAAGCAGAGGAAAATAAATGCTGGTGAGAATGCGTAGAGACTGAGACCCTTTTACATTGCTGGTGGGAATGTAAATGGTTCAACCACTCTGGAAAACAGTATGGTGTTTCCTCGGAAAGTTGGAAATAGAAATAACCTTGATGGCACTTAACAACAACTCTAGCCAGTGAATTACTCTCCCTTCCCTGCCATTCTGGTAACCATCAAAGAATATTTCTTTTAGCATTAAAACCTTTTGAGTTTTACAGTAATGGTCCTTTTGTGATTGACTAATTTCACTCAGCATAATGTCCTCGTGGTTCATCCATATTTTATGAGGTGTTTCACAGATTCATCATTATTCCACGTTGTGTAGTATTCCATTGTGTATATGTACCAAAGTTTGTGTATCCATTCTTCCATTGATGGGCATTTAGACTGTTTCCATCTTTTTGCCATTGTGAATAGTGCTGTAATGAACATGAGTGTGCATGAGTCTGCTCATGGCCTGCCTTGGATTTCCTGTGGCAGTGTATTGAGGAGAGGGAGAGGGATTGCTGGGTCATCTGAGGAAGTGCATTACTGTTTTCACAGTGGTTGCACCATCTTACAGTCACACCAGGAGTGTCCCAGTCTCTCCACACCAGCATTTTGTTGTTTTTGTTCTGAACTTTGCTATAAATGATGGGGTGAGATAATATCTTGTTGTTTTTACTTATATCTTTCTAATCGCTAATGATGAAGAACATTTCTTTATATGTTTGTTGGCTGCCTGATGTCTTCTTTGGTGAATTAATATGGGATTTTGTCTTTTTCTTGTTGAGGTGTAGTTTTCTGTAAATTTTAGCGATTAGTCCGTTGCCTGATAATGTCATTGCAGAAAATTTTTACCCAGTGTGTGGGGCTCTCTTTTTACTCTGTTGATGAAATCTTTTGAACATGCTCCTCAGATCATTTTTATAAGCACCTACCTACGAATTGGGCTGTGAACCTCAAGGTCAGCAGTTGGAAACTACCAGCAGCTCTGCCAGAGAAAGATGAGGCTTTCTGCTCCTGTAAAGATTTACAGCCTTGGAAACCCTATGCAGGGCCACTCGACAGCATTTAACAACAACTTATGCACTAGACTGCAAAGTCGGTTTGATCTGCAAGGTCAGTAGTTCAAGCTCACCAATCACTCCTGGGAAACCCTATACAGGCTCGCTATGTGTCAAAAGTGACTCGGCGGCACTTAACAACAACAACTATGAAATTTAGACTCTGGTGTGGTACTATAGGGTAAGCATTGGACTGCTAACCACAAGGTCAATGGTTCAAACCTACCAGCTGCTCCTTGGAAATCCTATACAGGATTGCTATGAGTTTCAGCCACCTCGACTACACTTAACAACAACAACTATGAAATTCAGAGTCCTAGTTTCGCACAGTAGGATAAGCACTGGACTGCCAGTTTCAAACCTAGCAGTCACTCCCTGGAAACCCTATATTTGGAAACGACGGCACTTAATAACAACAACTGTAAAATTAACTGAACAAAAATAATCTACCCCATTCCCAAAACCAACCTAGTCAATAAAAGGGATCTCTACTCAATGTTTAGCTTGAAGAGTAATAGGTAAAATAAATGCCAATTCAGATGGAAACAGTGTTTCCCAGTACATAAGCAATTAGCCTAGAGAAACGGCGGCTCGACCTCTTGCTTGGTTTCATCTGAGCGGACCCTCAGGGACCACTGAGGGAGTAGGCTTCTGTCATAGCCTGAGTGCCAAGATCAGTACTTCCCCTAAGAGGGTCAACTTCTCTGAGGCAGCATCTGCCAAAAGGAACTTAAGGGGGAAGATAAGCGTTAAAAGCAAGAAATAAACTCTTTGAACATTCTTACTTCAGGGAAAGCCACCAAACTCTTATCCTAAGTGTGAAAGGAGAAGGATGAAGATGAACAACTCCAAGTCTTCAGCACACCACTACGTATAGGCACAGCATTTCCGTCTTGTTTTTACTGCAGGTAACTGAAGGCTTGGGTGAGCTGTGAACACTGCAGTGTGACTTAGGAAACAAGAGGATCACTATGTCCCTGGGGCAAGAATGTACTTTTAGGCAGAAAAAATTACTTTGAGAAATACATGCATGCTTAATAGAGCCAGTGTTGGCAAAAACTAACTGATGTGACAGCTCCAGATACAGAACAAAGATGTGTGGAGTCACTCTTAAGGAGACAAAACTGTCTTCACGTGCCAATGGCAGGCTAATTTAAGGAAGCGTTCACCTTCAAAACTCACTCATTTAAAAACAGCCATCAAAAGATTCATCTTGAAGTGAAATAAGAAGAAAATTTAAGGTAGGAAGGTATTTAAGTTACATTTTCTTAAACACCTACAAATAAGTCATATCAAGAAAAAAAGTACTGATGGTTCTGAGGACCCAAAGGTCATTTAGAACACATATTCCAGTTTTTCTCACTAATTACTATCTATTCACCTCAATTATCTTTAACAAAAATTTATGGAGGCCCACTGCTATGAGTTAGAACCGACGCACTGGCACTAAATAACAACAAACAAAACCATGCATGCGGCACTACGCTGGCTGTGGCAGGCTAGAAACAAGACGATGGAGCCAAGGAACAGTCCACCAGGAGATCACAGCACAGTGAGGAAGGTTACTTCATAAACAATTAATAGACACAAAACACTGAGCTATCCCCAAGGAACAAGTAACGTGGGGAAGAAAATCCAGAGGAACAGAAAGACTTCCTTATAGCCTCTGCCAATGTGATCCTATCTTCAGGGTTACGTGACATTCATCAAACACCCGCTGCTGCTGTATGCTGTTAAGCCAGTTCCAACTCACAGAGACCCTATAGGGTTTGTTGCTGTTAGGTGCCATCGAGTCGGTACCTTTGCAAGGGTATACATTTTTATAGGAGCAGAAAGCCTCATCTTCCTCGTGAAGAACGGCTTGTGGACCTTTTGGTTAGCAGTCAGTCCAACCTGTGACCCACTCCGCTACCAGAGCTCCATCAAACACCCAGTATGGGAAATATTTTAGGACTTACACATGGAGTCCTGGTGGTACTGTAGGATAAGCACTGGACTGTTAACCACAGGTTATACAGAGTCGCTATGAGTTGGACCCAATTTGGTAGCGTAGTGGTTACGAATCGGGCTGCGAACCTTAAGGTCAGCGGTTCGAAACTACCAGCCGCTCCGCGGGAGAAAGATGAGGCTTTCTACTCCCGTAAAGATTAACACCCTCGGAAACCCTGTACAGGGTCGCTATGGGTCGGACCCGACTCGATGGCACTTAACAACAACAACCCTTAACACTAGCACCACATGAGTAAGGACCCAAGCCTGTGACCATAGAAGCAGCTAGGACAGGAAAATCATATCACAATTCTCACAGGAAACAGAGGAGGTTTACGTAGTTCAAAGACCAAACCCAAGCCTACTACTGTCGAGTTGAGACAGAATCACAGCAACCCTACAGGATAGAAAACTGACCCATCGAGGTCTTCTGTAAACCTTTATGGAAGCAGATTGCTACATCTTTCTTCTGCAGAGCAGCTGGTAGTTTTGAACCTTATGGTTGGCAACTGAGCACTTTAATCACTGCCCTACCAGGGCTCCCTATAGTTGGAAGAAGCCCTGATCATTCTAATGGTTTTCCCTCAGCAGTCTATAACCAATTGGTCACTAAGTGCACCTGAATTCTGTGTCAGTTACCGGCTGGGCCAGGGCAGGCATATCCTGAAGCTGTTTCACGCCATCCACAGGAGCAGAACCATTTCACATGAGTTGGAAAAATGGCATCCAAGAGTGGAGAAACAGATAGAGAAAACAGTTTCTCTACTTGAGATGAAAGCTGCTATAATCACGGCCATTCAACAAAGAACTCAAGATTCAAGAACTATGTAGTGGAGAATGGGACCTTCTAATAAGATTAGGTCGTTCATGGCTAAGAGTAGAGCAATGACCTCAAGGTCAGCTGTTGGAAACTACCAGACATTCAGTGGGAGAAAGATGAGGCTTTCTGTTCCTATAAAGATTTACAGCCTCAGAAATCCTATGCAGGGTCGCTATGAGTCGGAACCAACTTTATGGCACATAACCACCTACTACCAATAAAATTAAGGAGCTCTGGTAGTGGTAGCATAGTGGTTACGAATCAGGCTGCTAACCACAGCACACTACCACCACCACCACCACCACCACCAATGAGATTAGGTAAGGATAAGCAAAGGACTGTGAACCACAAAATCGGTGGTTTGAGTCCATCAGCTGCTCCCCGGGAGAAAGATGAGGCTTTTGGCTCCTGTAAAGATATACCGCCTTGAAAACTCAATACTCGGTTGCTAACAGAACCAAACCGACTCGACGGCACTTAACAACAACAACAACAACAACAGTAAGATTGGGCGGCTATATGAACAATATTAAGGAGCCCTGGTGGTGTGGTGGGTTAAGCACTGGGTTGCTAACTGCAGAGTCAGCAATTCAAACCCAGCAGACGCCAAGAAAAATGAGGCTGTCTGCTTCCATAAAGATCACTGTTTGGGGAACTCTAAGGAGCAGCTGCACTCCCTCCAGGGGAGTGGCTGAGGTAGTGGCTCCAGGGCAGCGGCTCTGAATGGACCATATTGAAGCAGAAGCAGAGTTCCTCACACAAGCCTAAACTAAGGCCCTGAAGAGCTAAGGGCTGCCTAAGCTCCCAGCTTCCCTAACACACACTGGCTAATTGTGCCCCCAGCCCTGGGGTCAAACCTGAGGCTGTTTACAATGGCTCCAAAGGTCAACATTCACAGCAAGAACAGTCTCCTCCTTGTTCTTTGAAACACCTTGTCAAGTGGCATAGCAGCTGGGCACCCAACTCTGATATGCAGATCATTACATTTGTGAACACATAAAATGCACCGCAGTGATCTCAGCCTATCACACTGCCAGTCTCTAATGGGCAGAAGAGCTCTCTTGTTCACCCAAACCCTGTGCAACTGCCTCCCAGTTCATTTGGGACCATTTAACGCAAGAATCTGGAATACATCTCATTAGCAAATGACTCTGAATGCTAACTCGTAAGTTTTTAAGACTGCAATTATCCTGTGGGTAGATTAAGAGCAAAAATAGTATTAGTCACCAGTAGGTGAAACATTTCCATACATGGTTTCATTTAGATCACTATTAGTCCAATAAGAAAGAACTGATGTTTCCGTTTTAGAGATGAGAAAACTGAGGTCTGAGGAAGTCATTTGCCCAAGTCAAGATTCTCACCTGAGTATATCTCGCTCTAAAAATCATGCACATTGAAGGAGCCCTGGTAATGTAGTGGACTATATGAGCCGCTAGCCACAAGGTCAGTAGTTCAAATCTACCAGTCACTCTTTGGGAGAAACATGAGGCTTTCTGCTCCCATACACACATACAGCCTTGGAAACCTTATACAGGGTCACTATGAATTGGAAACAACTCCACCACCACCACCATTAACACCAATTTGATACTGCCTATGCCAACATCTCATAAACTATGAAGAAAATATGAAAAAGCTGTGAAACTTGGCATTCATTCACTCATTCAGAAATAATATTTGTACACCACGTTGTCCTTACTGGAGTTGGAAATAAGATTTTTCAAAAGAAAAATAGCTTATTTACAAAGGAATCTGACCTACTATGTAAAAAGAAGCTATCAAACGAACACCTGCACTTCCGGTTTGCCAGACAGCCAGACAGCCCAGGTGAGGGAGGCTCCAGGTTCAGGGGAGGGTAATTAACAAAAACAAACCTTCCTGTGGCGAACCCACACCATTACACTTGTCCTGGCTTCAATGACTGGATGATCAGAGCTCAACCAGAAATAAAAAGAAGAGGGAAAAAAAAAGTATTCTCATACAATTTGATGAACTTGACCTACACCTATGGAAGCAGTAGCTCAAAAGAGGGAATAAATCCTTACAGTAAGAATCATTCCTACCCCCTCCACACAGAGTAGACAGGGATGGGCAACTTGGACATTGGCTACCCAAAATGGGGGGTGGGGGGCTACAAAGGCAAGAAGTGACTGGCTGACAAGCTTTCAATGGGGAACCTAGATCCAGAGGGCCTGGAGGAAGGTAGAATCTCCAGTGAGTAGCACTTAATCTGACTAGGCGGGGCTGATGCAATGAAATGCAGATGGGTCTCTTGTGATACAACAGTGAATAATTGTTATCAGGACTGATGGTGAGGATTGGAAATATAAAGGTAGATGTTTTATAGCAAGGAGGGGAGTGATTAACTTTTCAGTCTAGGAGCGGAGGTCCCTAGGAACATCAAGGTAGAGGAGCAGAGAGCAGGACCCTACCCAGAGAAGCAGTGATGCCTGAAACGAAGCCAGAGATGATGAAGTGGAGCTATGGAGCAGCTGGACACTTTAGATCCAGAGAGGGAGAGCGACTATGTGCTGAAGACCTGGGGGGCACGGGGGAAGGATTGCATGGAGGGGATTGTAACCATGACAATGAGACAATATATGATAGAATGAATGTAAAACTAATGTTCTCCCATGTAAACTATCACATAATTCACAATAAAACATTTAATTTTAAAAAACAACAAACAAACAAAAAAACACTTGCTACTTCAGAACTGAAAGATAGGTGGAAATGGTGATACACTAGCAAGTCACCTTCCCAAAGAGAGGAAAGGTCACCGAAGCTGGATAAACTCAAAAGTGCCACACGACACTAAAAAGCTAACCTGACGACTTTCGCAGCATACAGGGCTGCCACCATTGATCTGTTCTAGTTGATGGTTTTCTAACATAGTGAGAGTAAGAAAAGCTATCCTTCATAATCCAAAAGCTCTCATGAGGAAAACTGCCTACAGGGCTGATCTTACTAGTTTTGTGACTGTGCCTTTGCCAACAATACCACAGCCTCTACCAGAATACCAATCACACCATCAGCTATTTGAGCAGAAACAACTATTAACTCCAACACCAAGTATTTCTACTTTAAAAGCAACACACCAGTGGTAGCAACCAAGACAACCAAACGAAAATAGCTGGTTTATGAATTTTATCCATACACCCAACTATGTACATATCCACCCAACAGTCCTCCTCCATTTGTTAATAACCCACTATGTGCTGGACACTACCCAAGACACTCTTTCCCTGAAGCTGGCTCTGCAAGGATACGAGAAGTACCGAGTTCTACCTCCCATAAGAAATCATGTACCCAATGCCAAAATGCAGGGATCTTACCTACTATTAAATGGGACGCGTTTACAGGCAAATTACAGAGCCCCAGTCAAAGCACCGTATGTACTCAGGGCAACAGTTCGTAACCCCGCTGCTTATTAGCATCACCTGGGGAGCATTCCCATCATGCCAACACCTGGGCCCTGTCCCAGATCAATTAAATCAGAATCTCGGGCAAACTGACATTTTTAAAGCTTTACAGATGATTCCAAAGAGCAGCCAGGGTTGCAAATCACCAGTCTTGAGTATTTCCAGAGTGACATTTCTACAAACCTCTTAATCTGCAAATCTATTGTTGCTGTTGTTGTTAAGAGTCAATGAGTTGGTTCCCGAGTTCCAGCAACCCTGAATACGGTTTCAGAGGATAAAAATCTTCATGGGAGAAGAAAGCCTCATCTTTCTCCTGTGGAACTGCTAATGGGTTTGAACTGCTGCTCTTGTGGTTAGCAGTCCAGTGTTTATCCTAGAATGCCAGCAAGACACTCCATATATATGTACTGATGGTGCTGGAAGTGCTGTCGAGTCAGTTCAGTGTATTGTTAAGTGCTGTGGAGTTGGTTCCAACTCATAGGGATCCTGTAGAGGGTTTCCAAGAAGTGGCTGGTAGATTTGAACCACCTGCTTTGTGGTTCACAGTCCAGTGGTGCTCCTATAGCGCCACACCAGGACCACAAAGACTTCATCTCCCATCCATCATACCTGCTGAATTAAACTGTCATCACGTCAGTAAGGTGTTCTCTTCAAATCACTGGTCCCACCATTTGTTTACAGCAATACAACAGTAAAGGCTGGTGGACATGAGCAGGCCTTGAGGTCACTCCCTGCCCCACCCTCAGCAACCCAGAGCTGGATGTGACTGGCAGTGTAGACATCAGTCAGGAGCCCTGGCTCTCATGCGGTATGTGAGTGCTTGGGTGAGTGGAATTGGCAAAGTCCAGGCTCAGTAAGCTGACAGGAGGAAGCCTTCACAGTGGAGGCCTGATCACCAGACTCTTTGTGCTCTTAAAGGAGAGTAATTATAGGCCTGTGAAAAAAGCGAAGCTCTCCCTGAGGAGCTCTTCCTCACACGCTTCCCAAGAGGCAGCAGGGCCATTAAAAATTCCATGATGAAGAGGAAAAACAGCCTGGGAACAGCCAGGAGGCAATAGAGCAAATTAATACACCAGCCCTCCTCGGGGAAAGCTGTGATAAAACAGGAAACACTTCTCTCTTCGCAAAATAAAATTATACCACTAATGATAACATAGTCAGCACACACACAAAAATCGTTCTAATGACGGGTATGAAATTCCCAAGGCTGCCCAGATGCTTTGAAAGAAATCTTTTCCTACTACAAATAAAATGGAACAAGAAAAAGATAAAATTTCCATTAGCAACACTTTTTAATACAGTTATTCGCTTGCCTCTTCCCTGCCACCACCACGCCTCACCACCCCCGCCCGCCTCTGTGCCAGGCTTTTTGTTCAATGGCCCGCTCTCTTCAGAAAGCTCACTGTCCAGTTTTGAACTGATCCATCAGTCTGCCACAAGAGCAGGTGGAAAACTCCATGATTGGCCCCTTCTCAACTGACTCCTTGCTAGGGAGAGACTCCACTATTTCAGAGGAGAGAGACAGCCCGGGGGGCTCACTGTGCCGGAGCAGCATTCCCCCACCATACACACACACTGTTGCCTGTGCGTCCTTAGTGTTAAAGAACGTGAGCCAACACCTCAAAATACGCAACCCAGACACATAAAACAAAAATACGTGCTACACAACAACAACACAAATGTGTCAGCTGCTGTGTGTTGTCGAGGTGATTCCAACTCATAGCAAGCCTATATAGGGTTTCTGAGCCTGTAAATCTTTATGGGGAATAGAATGCCTCATCTTTCTCCCACTAAGCAACTGCTGGATTTGAACTGCTGACCTTGCGGTTAGCAGCCCAATGCGTAACCCACTATGCTACCAGGGCTCCTGATTAACATGCATAGGTTCAATTTAAAACAACACCAAAAAAGGAAGTTAGGAAGAATAAACAAATGTTAAAGTTTTCCATTTCCTTCCTCTACCTGCAAAGAGCTTTCACGCCTGCAGCCAACTGCCTTGGGGATGGCGTCTAGAAGGAAGGGGCGGGATGGCGGCCATTCTCCTTTGCTTCCAGCGCTGGTCTAAAGCCATCAGCTGACGGCACTAGAAGCACAGGCCTGACTTCCTGATGCTTCCAGGTCCAGTCACAAGCACTGCCAAGCAAGAGAGAAGACACTGACGTGGCTAATGAGACACACAAAGACACAGGAAGGTGCCGGCCAGTCCAGGCACAAGACGAGGCTTGTACAGGAAACCAGAAACCCAAAGAGGTGTGAATCCCAAGCTCAGCATAGCACAGCTCTTAGAAGCAGAAGTAAAAGGAAGGCAAAGTCATTCACTTTCAGAGTCTGACACGATGCAGCGTCACTCACAGTCATCCCAAAGGTCTGCATGGCCGTGCATTTAGTCAATATGAAACAAAAAGCTGAAAGTCTGCTTTCCTATATATTAAAATCTTGCGTCTTCCTAAAGAGCTTGAGGACTTGCTAAGAAAAACCCCCATGAGCCTCTCATCTTGAATTAGTAGCTTTCTATCATTGCGGTGATGGTGGCTGGTGGTTGTATGCCACCGAGTCTGTTCCGAACTCACAGAGACCCTGTATGGGGTTTCCGAGACTGTAAATCTTTACGGGAGCAAAATGCCTCATCTTTGTCCCATGGAATGACTGGCAGATTCGAACTGCTGACCTTGTGGTTGGCAGCCCAGCTAGTAATCCACTATGCTACCAGTACTCCTTCCATCACTCCTGTGCATACCTGTATTACACATCACTCTCCGTCATACTGTAATTGTCAATTTCCACACTGATTTTCCCCGGAGAATGTAGGCTCCTTGAAGCTCGTAGCTAAACAAAGAGCCTGGCACGTCGGAAGAAGCCAGCAAATGTTGGACGAAGGAAAGAGTAAAAAACAAGCAGCAGCTACGGCACTAAAGACTAGCCGCTTAACACCATCCCACAATTTCCACTTTCTTAGTAATGCCATTTAGGATCACTTCTTTTCAGAGATTTCCCCCATTAAAACTGTTACTTCTCCAGTAAACAGATGTGGAAATGGGTTGTGGTGCAGAGTTTAGGATCAAAGCCCACAATGGAAGATGGCATTGTATCCAAGTAAGAGTAACTGCTCCATGCAACCTGAACTCCAAATCTACAAACATATCCATTTAAACGCCTATTAGGAAGAAAGAAAAAATCATCAGAACGTAGGAGAGAAATTCACTCTTCTGTGGTCCACATCATTAACTGTTCTTTTGTGCACACGGACCCTACACTAAGGATACTCTCATGAAAAGAATATTCACTCCCCATGTCATTGGGCTCTCCAGAGAATTTATACTGAGAAACAAAAAATGTATTCCGCCAACAAATACATACTAAAGGCCTATTAAAGGCCAGACACTGTTAGGTGCTGGAGCTAGATCAGGCAACAAGGCCAAGTTCCTATACTTATGAAGCTCATGTTCCAGTAAGAGAGACAGAGGGCAAAAGTTAAAAACGGAAAACACTAAGAAACAAGTTCACACAGTGTGTGGTGTGAGCTATAATGGAAGCAACAAGATGGTGAGCAAGGAGGGCTCCTTTAGAGAGTGCAATCTGAGAGGACTTTCCCAAGGAGAGAGCACCTGGGCCCAAAGGAAGGGTGTGAAGGTCCAGAAGCAGGGCAAGAGGTGCTATCTGGGAGGACAAAAGAGAGCTCCCTGCTGTAGTTGTATCTGCCCTGGTGCAGCTGCGGGGCGGGGGGGTGGGGGGGGAATGTAAGTAGAAGTCAGATTACACAGGGCTTTGCAGGTCATGGTGAGGACCATAATAATGTTCTTTGTGATGGGTTCTACTGCAGAATTAACATAAAATAGGAGCCAGGAGACTTGAGATCTAGTCACCCACCAGCCACGTGACACACCACATGGAAGATACTTGAACTCTGGGCTTCAGGTTGCCTCTCTAAAGGATCTATCACCCACAAAGGTGATTGTGAGGACCAATGGGACGCTACACAAACAAAATGCTTTCTCACTTGAAAAGTTATATGAAAAATAAAAATTATTGTCCAGAATAAACAGCCACCGGAGGATGGTTACCTGGCAGAGCAGTGTGCTGGTGAACATCTTCGGTGAGAAGCATCAGCAAGAACATCCAGCGAATAAAGGGGAGAGAGGGGATTAAACTGTAGGAATAAGTAAGATTATTTTAGTAAGGCTAATATCAAAGGGATCGGCTCCTAAAGCGTAACCTGTTAACTGATTACTTTTCCTCTCTGAATATCCAACTCTTTTACCAACCCAAACACAGATACTATTAAACAAAGCCTCATCTATTCAATATGGGAGCATGGCGGCTCCATAGGATAAGCATTGGACTGCAAACCACAAAGTCCATGGTTCGAGCATACCAACTCCTCTGTGGGAGAAAGATGAGGCTTTCTGCTCCTGAGAAGATTTAAAGCCTCGGAAACCCTTAAACAAGGTCACTATGACTTGACGGCACTTAACATCAACAATATTCAATACTGAGTGCCAGAGCTAAACTCACCCACTGCCAATGAGTCCACTTGAACCCACAGCAGCCCTGCAGGACAGAACAGAACCACCCCATGGGGTTTCCAAGGCTGTAGTTTTCATGGAAGCAAATTGCAACATCTTTCTCCTATGGAGTAGTAACTGGTGGGTCTGAACTGCTGGCCTTGCAGTTACCAGCCAAGCGCTTATTCTACAGGACCGCAGCAGGGCTCACTCAGTAAGCTACTAAGGAGTAAATCAAAACTCAAACATTTGAGCAATAGGGCAGCTGAGAAATTTTATCTAGCAGACTTTGTCTATTGTCCAACTATGGTGCAATGTATCAGATTTACTGTCTCTTCCAGCCCTTGCCTTTGTAAACTCCCACCAAATGACTTTTTCCTGATGAGACTGAGTAAGAGAAGGTGGAAAAGATGCTGATGGATTGTATGAATCACTTGTGAGGTGTTAACAGAGTTCATTGTGATTGTAAAAACCTGCAACTCTAATGGGTCTAAAATCTCAGAAGCAGGCGGAAGGGGGCTCGCACGATCATCAAAGAATACGAGCCAGGAGTGGAGTGCATCCTTTGGACCCCAAGATCCCTGAGCACTGAACCTCCTCAACCAGGGACAGAAAGCTGTGACATCAGAGGAGGAGCAGCAGCAGCAGAACCAAAAACCAGAGCACCAGACACAGCTACGGGTGTCTAGCCACAGAGCAAGTACAGCTGAGTGACCTTGGGCAGGAGACTTGCTTGCAGAGAGTAGGGTGCCTCCAGACAGTTAACTGGGGGACCCACAGTTTTGTTTGCTTACCCTCAGAGCTAGAACTGAGTGCTTTCAGGATAAGGTTTATGGTGAACGGTAGGCACTGTGAGCATTTGTCAGCAGCTCTCAGAGAGTTTTACGACATTGCCCAAGCAGAATGAGGCCTGCCTGTGAGCACAGCTGAGGAAGAACTGTGCCCTGAGCATTTCTGTCCCTGAATTATAACCTGTTAACTTCCCTAATGAATCCCATAGCTGTGACTCGGGGGTCCATTCTGTGTGACCACTGCAATGACTTGTCAAACCCAGCTGAGAAGTAGGGAGTGCAGCAGGAGACTATCACTAAGATGAAGCAGCACTCACCAAAATCACACAGCTTGAAACATCAAGGAACACATTGATACCTACTGTCAATATTTTCTTATTTTGTTATGGACTATACATAGCAAAACTTATAATTCAACATACACAGTTCAGTGGCATTGTTCACTCTTTACGTTGTACACCCATTTCCATCTCCTTTTCTGAATTGTTCCTCTCCCACTAACATACTACTTCCCACCTATTCTTTGAGTTGCTGGTGTCCATTGGGTCCCGTACAGACTTTGAAAAAGCACTGCTGCTCAAGGCAGACATTCTTTACCAGTCCCACTAAATTCTTTAAGAAAAAGACTTCAATTGTGAAAGTTCTAGCTAGGACAAGGGACCCCTTGGGGGTAGCTAGGAAGGGTGAGGTTCCGAGGCCTGGATTCCAGGCTAGCTCTTCCCTCTTCTGTTTATAGACTTCAACCTTCAACTTCTCAGCACATGATTCTGATACTGAAATAAACCAAATGCAGATAAGGCTCATTGTGTTTTCTTATTGCAAACATAAAAACTACAAAACAGGTCCTATGAAATAGTTACTTGTTACAAGTAATAAACTACTAATCACAGCTGAGCCTACACGGAAAAATTAGTTTCCGTTCTTAGTCTGTGAGTATCAAATATTCTTGGGTAACTGTCCTCCAAGACAATCGGAAGAGCAGGGTGAACACAGTACCCTTACCTCATGAACACAAGTGGAAATGTGAGGGAAATCAGAAGCCAACGATTTGTTCTTTCTAAAGAAAAGAAAACCAAATGATAAAATAAAAATGATAGAGGCCATCTTACCTGATTCCGTTCTCTCTTCCCCGCTGATGGCAACCAGAAACTAAAGAGAATAACAGAAAAGAAGTGGTAGAAAAATATAGAAGAGAAGATAAAAATGTTAGCATTAAAGAATGAAGACAAAAAAAAATGAGGAAAAGGTAGAATTCGGGGGGAGAAGAAGAGAAGTGTTAAATGTGTATAAACTTTTTAGTTGAAAATAGAGCTCTTCAAAGGAAAGGCCTCATAATGCAATGTTTAAAGACTAGGCAGGTAGAAAAGATCCCCAAGATTACAGAATGACATCAATGGCATGTCAGCTGTGCAGTAACAACAGGCTTCCTAACTCAACAAGGGCATAAATCATGCCACACATCTTGCCTATTTCAGGAAATGAAAAGCTACACCAGGCTGGATGTGTATCAGATCATAACTGGATACTGACCAGGATGTGCACAAGCAACATCTAAGAGCCAACCACGTTAGGAGCCAAGACTGACACAATGAAAGGCAGAATGATTCTCTACAAGCTTTCCAACTGCACTTGCTGTTGTTGTTGTTAAGTGCCCTCGAGTCAGTTCTGACTCATAACGACCCTGAATAGGGTTTCTAAGGAGTGGCTGGTGAGCTTGAACTGCTGACCTTTCAGTTCAAGAAGACCCTGCAGTCCAGCACATTAACCCAAGGTCACATTTCTCACCATTGTTAAGACAGAAGATATTTCCCTAAATGTTGTTGTTAGGTGTGTCTGAGTCAGACCACTGACTCACAATCTTTGCTATTTCAACTCATGACTGAAGCCACTGTGTCAATCCATTTCACTGAGGGGCTTCCACTTTTTCACTGATTATTTAACCACACATGGTACCCATCTCCAGGACCCAGTCTCTCCTGATAACTATGTCTAAAATATGAGGGACAAAGGCTTACCTACTCACTTTTGAAGAGCATTCTAGCTGCACTTCTTCTAAGACAGATTTGTTTTTCTTCTGGCAGTCCATGTACTTTCCAATATTCTTCCCCAGCACCATCATTCAACGACATAAATTCTTCTCTAGTCTTCCTGATTCATTGTCCAGCTTTCACTGCAATATGAGGTGAATGAAAATACCCTAACCTGGTTCAGGTGCACCTGGTTCAGTCTTCAAAGTGACACCTTTGCTCTTTAACACTTTAAAGATGTCTTTTGCAGCAGATTTGATAGTGTAATATGCCATATGATTGACAGTGTAATATGTCATATGATCTCTTGACTGCTGCTTCCATGGGTGTTGATTGTGGATCCAAGTAAAATGAAACCCTTTTCAACTTCAGTATTTTCTGTGTTGATCATGTTGGTGCTGCTTTGGTGCACTGTGAGAATCTGTTTTCTTTATGTTGAGGTATAATCCATACTGAAGTCTGTAATCTTCATCAGTAAATCAAGCAAGGTTGTGTCATCTGTATATTGCAGGCTAATATGCCTTCCTCCAATCCTGATGCCATATTCTTTTTCACATAGTTCAGCTTCTCAGATTATTTGCTCAGCATACAGATTAAATAAACGTGAATAGATACAACCCTGACGCATATCTTTCCTGATTTAAAACTACACAGGATCCTCTTACTCTGTCCAAATAACTGCTTCTTGGTCTATGTACAAATCTCATATGAGCAAAATTAAGTGTTCTGGAATCTCCATTCTTTGTAATGATCTCCATAATTTGTTATGATACACACAGTCAAATGCCTTTGTACAGTCAATAAAACACAGGTAAACATTACTGAAAATTTCTGCTCTCAACCAAGATCTATCTGATATCATCAATGATATCCCTCATTCCAAGTCCTCCTCTCATCTGATAGTTCCCTGTCTATGTATTGCTGCCACTGTTTTTAAATGATCTTTGGCAAAATTTTAATTGCATGTGATATTAATAAGTTAGAAATTTTCTGTATTCTCTTAGATCACCTTTCTTTGGAGTGACACAAATACGGAACTCTGCCAGTCAACTGGTCAGGTAGATGTCTTCCACATTTCTTGACGTAGATGAGTAAATGCTTCCAGCACTGCATCCATTTATTGAAACAGCTCATCTGATAGAGTATCAATTCCTGGAGCCTATTTTTGTCAATGCCTTCAGTTCAGCTGGAACTCCTTCCTTCAACAACATCAGTTCTTGATGATATGCTATTTCCTCAAATGGCTGAATGTCAATCAACTACTTCTGGTCCAACTGTGCATTCTATCTTCTTTGTGGTCTATCCTTCCCGGGGTTCGTTTAGTTTCTTCAATGCTTACCTTCTCATCTTTCTGGATGTTAAGGAAATTTTCCTCCAGCAGCTCTGCGACTATCTCCTCTGTGGTTTCTGTGATTCTTCCTGTTCTGGAACTCAAATCACCTGTAGGTTACTTCTCTTCATGTTGTCCCCCACGACTTTTAGACTTTCTTCAGATATTTTCATTCTTTTTTTTTCTGCTTGCTCTTCTATCTTAGCAGGAGTGAGAAATTTGTTTTCTAGCTCGTTGATTCTGGCTTCCATCCTTTCAAGTCTACTCCTTTGCTTTTTCAGTGTATTGTCCATTGATGATATTTTAATATTAATCATCTGGACCTCTTTTAGCAGGTTTTGAATTGTTTCCAATGCTATTTCAATCTTATTTGATTGTTCCTATAGCACTTTTTTGGCTACTTCCTTAGTTTCCTCAACCTTTCTGTGAAATATTAAGATGCAAGTCAATATAATTCTCCTGAATTCCTTATAGGGCAGTTCCAAAGCCCAATGGAACTCCTTCCAAGGGAAATTCTAGATCTACCTCCAAATCACTTGCTTGAACTGCTCTGTCTGGTTTCTGCACAGGAGCAGAAATTTTCTGTTGCTGCTTAGGTATTGTGTGAATTTATGTTGGTGGATACTTAAGCTCTCTGATTGCCTCCTGGTAAATGTATCAGGAGATGGATTTCTCTTTTCACGTGTCTTACTACTCAACTCAGAGTGAGCTTAGCAGGTGCTAGTTATTTATGTTGTTCTGGTGTACAGCAGGCTGGTATTGGTTCTTGTTCAAATGGTGGGATTTTATAGGGTGTGATTGTAACTTGGCTATACAACCTAAACTGCTGTCTCTTGTTGGGAAAGGCAAAGAGAGAAAGATCCCACCACCACAAGATAAAAGGGGGACCAAAAAAACAGACTGAACACTAAAATACAAAATTGTCAAGAAAGAAAACACAGTAAGTGAAATATAAGACTTTAACACCTTTTTTTTGGCTTCTTTCCTTCAAAGCTTCCTGAGAAATTTCAAGATGTTCTCATTGCACTTATGATGTAACTCCAGGCTATGTTTTTTGGCCTTTTTCCTCCTTTTTTGCCTCTCTCATCTCCTCAAGCCCGTTCAGGTGTTACTCCTAGTAAGACCCACCCCAGGACTGCCCAGACCCGTTTTGGAAGACACTCCCATTTTAAGCTGTTCTGTCGACTCCTCCCCCTTCTTCGATTCTGTGCCCAGCGATCCTTGCATGAATAGTAGAACCTTCCCTGGTGGTGTCCACTCGCTCAGGTATCACCTCTTGTCCCCAGAATGGAGGTGGGTTGTTGTTGTTAAGTGCTGTGGAGTCGGTTCCAACTCATAGCGATCCTGCACAGGGTTTCCCAGGCTGTAAATCTTTATGGTAGCAGAAAGCCTCATCTTTCTCCCATGGAACAGCTGGTAGTTTACGTTGACCTTGAAGTTAGCAGCCCAATTCTAACCACTGTGCTACCAGAGCTCCTGGTCTTACTTGTAGGTGTATGGATATTATCCTATCATTCACAGTGCTGTACGTGAGAATAAATCTTGAAAAATTCTTTATGACAATGGATATGAAACTATTCTTCTTCAATTTGTAATTCCCAGCTAGTAGACCATATGGTTGCTCAAAATAGCCAATACCAGTCCATTTCAGCTCACTAGTGCTTAGGATATCAATATTCAAGTGTTCCGTTTCATATTTTACAACTTCCAGTTTTCCTAGTACTTCACGTATTCCACATTCTGATTACTAATGTCTGTCTGTCTGCATCTGTTTCTCCTCATTTTGAGTTGTGTGCCCAGCAGCAAACGTAGGTCCTTTTCTGAAAGCTTGATTCCATCCACATTCCATAAAGTCGACTCTACTCTGACGGGGCATCACTTCCCCAGTCATATTTTCAGTGCCTTCCAAAAATGGAAAGGAACCTCTAAGGTGGTACAAACAGTTAATGCTTTTAAACTGCATACCAAAAGGTTGGCGGGTCAAGTCCACCCAGAAGTAACCTCCGAAGACAGGTCTGGTGATCTACTTCCAAAACATGAGCCACTAAAAGCCCTGTGGAGTCCAAAAGGACTCTGATAGACAGAGGCTCATTACTAGCAGTCAGATTCAACTTTAATGATAACTTGCTTTTTTAATGGGAAAAGCATATAGACAATATAGAGGCAACTGTCCATTTAAAACAAATTGTTTTTTAAGAGACAGAAAAGTGAGCTTATAATATTACATCATTGTTGGAAACAACTTTTATAATGTAATACCTATAGATATAAAGGCGTTCTGGTGTGGCGCTGTGGGTTAATACGCTGGACTGCAAAATCGGTTTGAACTGCAGTGTTGGCGGTTCAAGCTCAGCAGCTGTTCCTCGGAAACACAATACAGGGTCACTATGAGTCGGAACTGACTCGACAGCACTTAACAACAACAACAGATATAAAAAAAGCAAAAATATCAAGAAAACATTTGTCTAGAAATGTAGACCAAATTACTGCATGAGCTTAATGTGTTAGTCATGTTAACTGTTTCTTTAGAATTTTCTCTCTCAGCAATAAAGTATAATTTCTAGGTTGCTTCAGAAAACTTCCCTTGCTGCCTCCCAAGAATCCAGTAAGACATGTAAGTATTTAAGTACTTACTCTTTCTGCCGAGGGTCACTAATGATGTGGCCTATCCTCTCAGTACCCAAAGTACTTAGGCTTGTCTCCTGAAAAGACAAGGAAGACGAGACTATCATCCAACCACAAAAACAAAGTCCAATCTGTAGCAAGTTATTCTTTCCCAAACTGTGCCAGCTGAGGCACCCTCAAAGGCACATTCCCAAAATCAGTCTTAAAATTTAACAGCTATTGTGTCCCTTTTTATGCAGAGATACCTTAAATGTATTTACATGTTGTTGTTAAGTGCTGGTGAGTCAGTTGTGACTCCTAACAACCCTGATCCAAGGCTGTAAATCTTTTGGAGAGCAGAAAGCCTCATCTTTCTCCCTGGGAACAGATGGTAGCCAGTGCTCTTCCTACAGAGCAACTACACGGCCCTATTATCTTAGCTTAGTCTTATTTTTTTGCTAACGATCAAAAAGTCATTATAAGCATTGTCCTGTAATTAATACACAGGAATTTAAAAAAAAAAAAAAAGCTAAAACAACTACCAGCAGCCAACTGTCACAGGTCAGCATACCAAGCTCCCTACAGCTCTGCCGTTCCAGCCCCAACAGCCTTCCTACCAAACACTGATTGAGTAAGCACCCAGTATCTGCTGATTAAATAACACACTTCAAAGGTCTTTGGTGAATTAAAAAAATAATCACCAAACTTGTGTTTTGTCCCTTAAATACCTTTTTGATGAAATAAAATAGAAGTTTATACAAACTGATTCTTAAATTTGGGATCCTCGCGACTGTAATATGAACACCACTACACTATTCTGAAATTACTCCTCTCCAGAAAGTTAGAAACTGAATACTTACAGTAAATCTGAGTGCCTGGGAAAGCACACCAACACATACGTGAATACGAGTTACCCACACGTGAGAAAGTGCTTAGGACCCAGGTCACAGGCAGGCACGTCAAGAACATCAAGCCTGTTACTTACACATGTCTGCTGCTACGAAAATGTCATTTGTCAATGGCAAATGATTTTTCTTTTAATGTCTATGAATTAACCTTTTAGAATATACATTTAGCACAACAACTGGTTACGTAAAATTAATTTCATGTCAGCTTCTGGGTGGGAGTGGCTTCCCATTTTGTATTGTTCATGTTCTTCATCCCTTACGGCCAAACCTCCTGGTCACAGGCAGACATGGTAGAGGTGCCAAGGGGAAAGATGGGTGAAAAATGAGCTATTTGTTACAGCAGGAAAATTATTAACTTAAAGTGCCGTAATGTTTAAATTTACAGTTTATTACTGTGTAAATTACAAGCAGTACTTTGCGTAATTAGCAGCTCGCTGGCAGGGAGCTGTGAATGAAACTCATTATTTATGATTATAATTTAGAAAAAGAGAAGAGAGATGAGGGGGAGGGAGAGGAGGGGGGCAGAGCCATGACCTCTGCTAGAAATGACAAATATCCCTTTAAGGTGATGAAGATGAATTAAACAAGTAAATATTATCTTATTCATTTGAAATCATTAGAGGCATGTCCAACAGGCCCTAGGCTCTTCCAGGCAAGTTTAAAAAGGGAGCCTTCAAGAGGAACTGATTTACTTCCATAGAAGCGGAAGGCTCTTACTTTATAGGAGTTAAAACAAAGTAAAACAGGCTGGGAGAACATCATCTGCCAAGCCTACCCAATAAAGATGTAAATAAAACCATTCTGGTGCTCCACTCCCCACCTCCTGATTCACCAATCCCAGGTACTCCTCAGCTGTCCTATTAGGGATGACCTGCCAGTACAGCAAAAATAGCATTTTACTATTTGTAAAGTGAGTTTCCAAAAGGAACATAGTGTCAGTGTTCCAAAACTCAAATGTCTTTCTAGTTGGGGATTTGGATTTTAATCTAAAGAGTCAAGGCTCTGAGTTCACCCGAAAATCAACAGCATTTCTTTTGCATATATAAACCTTGAGAAAACAGTTCCCTGGTTATTAAACTATAAAATAGTGGCTCCTCACAGGCAGTCAGCCTGTGGTGCTAGCCACTGAATCTTTGGCTTGGCACAGAGCCTGCCACACAGTAGGTACTCTACATGCTTACTGGTGAACACGAAGAGCAATGTGCTCAAATGCCTCTCTCTCCCTCCCTTACTCTTTCTGCCCACCACCATTTCTTGAACTGACGATGAGCCCTATCCTTACCCTATTTCTCCATCTCAGTGCTAGAGCAAAAATAAAAGGGAAGCCTGGGTTCAAATCTCTACTCCAACTCTTCTAGCTGGGCAATAGCAGGCATTCTTTCTGTGAAGCTATGTTTTCCTCATCTGCTAAAAGGGATTATTACCTTTTAATAAGGTGGCTGGAAGAATTAAATGAGCAGATACACAAAGTGCCTAGCACATTCCCTCGCAAAGGCAAAACTGAGCCCTGGTAGCGATATGATTACAACCTGGGCTGCTAACGTCAAGTGCAATAGTTCAAGTCTACCAGTCACTCCTTGGGAGAAAGATGAGGCTTTCTACTCCTGTAAAGATGTACAGCCTGGGAAATCCTATACAGGGTCACTGTGAGTTAGAATCCACTAGGTAACACTCAGCCACTGCCTACGTTCCTACCCCATGGTCAAGGAGGGACTCTTGACATTTTGTTTTTGTTTTTAAATTCTAGGATGAAAAGAACAAAGAATTGAACAAAGAGGCATTTATGAATTCAGGAGGGGACATAAAAAAGCCAAAAGTATTGTAACTTCATTAAAATAATGAGATTAATAAAAAATACAGAACAGTGGTCAGGCCTGTAGATTTATAAGCAATTGACACTGTAAGAGTGTCTGATTGATTAAAACTTACGTATGAATTAAGCCTCATCTTTCATGTGTACATCAATTCATTCCCTACATGACGTTCACTCTCATGAAGCTACAAACATTCCAGTTTGCTTAACTAACTCCATGGTATTTTGCAGCCCCTTTGATTAGCAACAGGGCACACCATCCCAGAAGGAGTATTCGCTTCCCACTGAGCCTAGTAAACAGTGAGCGCTCTCACCTTCCCACAAAGCCTTCTTCGCCCCTTCCTGAGGCAGCGGGCTGCAGCTCCAGGCAGACGATTGAAGCGCGCATGGTACCCTAACAGGAAAGAAGAAAAGCTCTGGTTACCAAATCAGAAAATTCATAAGCAAACATCTGCTTCTAGCACATGGAAGGTCTTACCACCAAAACTGTACTAGTTGTGGTTGTCAGGTCCTGTCAAATCAGTTCCAACTCAAAGCGACCCAATGCACAACAAAATGAAACACTGCCTGGTCTCTTGCCATGCTTGAGCCCACTGCTGCTGCCGCTGTGTACTAGAGTGAGCCTTAGACTAGCATCACTGGGCTACCTACCAAAGATTTATTATTCCCATGTCTTCATCACTAGCAGTATAATCTTAGGTCATTTGACATAAGCATCTTCATTTACCAAACAAGGGGAATCACTTGCTCCGTCCTATCTTGTATGCATGTTTTGGTGACCAAATGAAATAGCATAAGGAAGGCACTTTTTCAAATGAAAGCACCCATGAATTTAAGGCATTATTGATGGCTTCTAATTTTAATTATCTATTTCTAGTATTCTCTGTTTTCACCCCAGATCCACCTGATGTCAATAATGATAACCCTAGTTCCAAGTCTTCTGAATTCAGTTTGTATTTCTGCCAGCTCCATGTAGATATATTGCTGTAATCATTTTTTAATTATCTTCAGCAAAAATTTACTTGCATGTGGTAATTAAGAATATGACTCAATTATTTCCACATTCCACTGGGTCACCTTTCGGGTAGGCACAAATATGGATCTCTTCCAACTGGTTGACCAGGTAGCTGTGTGCCAAATTTCTTGGCATCAAAAAGCACCTGCAGCTTTGCATCTGTTGAAATGTCTCAACTGATATTTCATCAATTCCCAGAGACTTGTTTTTCACCAATACCTCAGTGCAGCTTGGAATAGCTTTCCCCACTGAAGAGTTTTCACCATGTCTAGACTGGTCTGGTAAAAGGAGATGGGGATAGGATTCTCTTGATTCAATATTGAGTAATTATTATCATGACTAACTGCGATTGTCATAACTGTAAAGGTAGAAGTTTTGTAACATAAAGGGGGAATAGTTTATCTTATATTCCAGGAACAGAGAACCCTAAGACCATCAAGGGAGAAGAGCACAAGCAGAATGTGGGACCCTATCCAGAGAAACAGCAACACCAGAGATGGAGGCAGAGATGAGGACATGGAGAGAGGGAGCAGCTGAGGACTCCAGACTTATGGAAAGAGAAAGGCTGTGTGCTGGATGGAGGCTTGCAGAATGTGCCCTTTGCTGGTTTAAATAATTCTATATTCCTGAGTGATTCTGTGTACATAAAAAAAAAACAACTAAGGGAATAGAAACAAATATTGTTAAATGATGATGCATGGAGGGGATTGTGATCATTGCAATGAACAAAATATGACAGGATGAATGCAAAACCAAGGTTCTCCCAATGTAAATGGTCACTCAACTCTCAATAAAAGCTTCAAAAATATAGTCAGGTTTTCTTTATTTTTGTCAAACTTTATATTGGTTGGACTCTAATAAATGCAGGCTAATCACATCACAGGAATGGGATAAGCACTGGACTGCTAACAACAAGGTCAGCAGTTTGAGCCCACAAACTGCTCCATGGCAGACAGATGAGGCTTTCTGCTCCCACAAAGATTTACAGACTCAGAAATCTTATACAGGGTCACTGTGAGTCTGAACCAACTTGATGGCATTTAGTAACAATAATTTAAATTATGTTTATTCCACACCAAGCTAAACCCACTGCCCTCTCATTGATTCTGACTCATAGTGACTCTCTATAGGGTTTCTGAAACTAAAGTCTTTACGGGAGCAGACAGCCTCATCTTTCTCCCGTGGAGGAGCTAGTGGGTTTGAAGTGCCTTTCAGTAAGCAGCCCAATATCTAACCCACAGAACCACCAGAGCTCTTTATGTGTTCACTGCTGGTGGTAGTGGTGTGCCGTGGAGTTACTTCTGACTCACAGTGACCCTGTATAGGGTTTCCAAGGCTGTAAATCTTTCTCCTGCTATGTGTTCACTACTACTTCCAAAAACATCCTAATTCATAAAATAATGAAAAAATTAGCTCAGGGAACCTGAATGCAGTTATTTTTAGACCAAGCACCAAAACTCCCTTATATTTCTATTTCCCTAAAGTTTCAATTTCCCAAGCCTGCCAAAGTTAGCTCCTCCTAAATTCCACTACTTGGCAAGCCCACCACAGTTAGTCTCTCTTAAACTCTACCTCCAGTAAGCCCTCATAAAAGTCCTCAGCCTGTGCAGAAGAGTGCTTCTCACTGTGGTCAGCAAGCCCCTCCCAGCTCTGTCTTGAATCAACCTGTCTTTGCTGTTGAGCCGCACTCTCTGTGTCTCGTTTCTCTATTGACTCTAACAACAGCATTATAGTATAATCTCATTTTTGTAACTAACCCTGCATAGGGTTGCTATAAGTCAGAACCAACTGAATGGCACTTACCAACAAATAATTGTATAGATTGCACCTCAATATAAAAAAACAAAACTCCTTACCACTGGTCAGTGAATGCCATCAAGATAAATGGAGAAAAAGATTGAAGTTGTCAAAAACTTCATTTTGCTTGGATTAACAATCAGCACTCATGGAAGTAGCAGTGAAGAAATCAAACGGTGTAGTTCATTGAGCAAAACCACTGTATAAGACCTCTTGAAGGTGTTTAAGAGCAAAGATTCCAAGCAATGGTATTTTAAATTGCCTCATATGCACGCGACAGTTGGACATTGAATAAGGAAGACGGTCGGAGAACTGATGCGTGTGAGTTGTGGTGTGGGAGACTGCTGACAGGGCCACAGCGTGTCTAAAGAACAAAGAAAGTGGTGTTGGAAGAAGCACAGGTCAAATGTTTCTTAGAAGCCAGGATGATGAAACTATCTTTCATACTGGACAAGGTATCAGTGAGGACCAGTCCCTGGAGAAGGAAATCATGCTTAGTAAAATGGAAGGTCAGCAAAAAAGAGGAAGACCTCCAAGAGAGGGACTGGCACAGTGGTAGTAGCAAAAGGCTCCAGCATTTATGACAATGGCACAGCACCAGGCAGTGTCACTCAATCAGAACTGACTTAATGGCACCTGAAAACAACCAATGTTCTACAGGAGACCTGACAATGTAGTGGGTTACACGTTGGGCAGCTAACTGCAAGGTCAGCTGATCAAATCCACAAACCACTGTGTATGATAAAGATGAGGTTTTCTGCTCCTGTAAAAATTTCTAGCCTCAGAAACCCCATACAGGGTGGCTGTGAGTTAGAACCAACTCCATGGCACACACAACAACCTAAGTGTTCTAAGGAACCCTGGTGGTGCAGTGTTTAAGCATCCAGCTGCTAACCAAAAGATTAGCAGTTGAAACCCACCAACTACCGCACAGAAGAAAGATGCAGCAGTCTTGGAAATTCTATGGACGTTTTACTAAGTCCTCTAGTCACTATGAGTCAGAATGGACTAGACAGCAAAGGGTTTCCTGTTTGGGTTTTTTTTGTGTGTGTGTGTTTGGATGTGTTTGGATCACAGACAAAGCACTAGAGGAATCCATACAGAAATGCTATCAATGGAATTGTCACTGACATTGACACACAGAGCTGACATTTGAAATGTCTTCTTCTTGCTAATCTCAGTTATTGAGATATATCTGAAGAGGTCCATAGAGAACTTTAGAAACCTTCATGGAAATGTTTAATGAAAACCATGTGCTTCAAAACAGGCACCAAGTCTTCACCAAGAACCAACTGCTTTGAAAAGGCAATAGCACACCTTTCAAACAGCCAAATCTATCCTAACAAAATCCTATATGATAAGAGTTTATAGCTCTTAGTGTAAAAAAAAAAGAAGAAAGAAAGCCTCTGACAGTTTTGCTCAACTCACAAATCACACATGACAGCCCTGACGTCCCCGGAAAATGAAGGGACTCTGTCACAGCCACCTTGTCTGGCAGACAGGACCAGGGACAAGCTGGTCACATTTCCACCCCCTGTACTGCATAATGGAAGGGAGAACAAAGAGAAAGACTATATGTTTATGTTAAAGCATTTAATAATAGAATTATTAAAATCATTTGAAGAAATATTTTTAAGTCATCCATTAAAAAACTGTCATTATATAGATCAATGGAACAGAATTGAGAATCCAGAAATTAACTCATTCACATACAGCCAAATGATCTTCAAAGGCCCAAAGTACACGGAATGGGGAGGAGACAGTCTCTTCAACAGATGGTGCTGGCATAACCGGAAATCGATATGCGAAAGAATGAAACAAGACCTTTACCTCACGCCATATATAAAAACCAACTCAACATGTATTAAAGATGTAAATGTAAATTCCAGATCTATAAAAGTCATCAATGAAAAAAACTGGGACAAATTTAAGGACTCAAACACTGTGCAGACATAAGCCCTGTTTGTGCGAGAATTGCGACAAACAGAAGACAACAAAATAGATGATTGGGACATAATAAAATTAGAAAGCTATGAGCATCAAAAGATTTCACCAAAAGAGTAAAAAGGGAACTAACAGAATGGGAAAAAAATCATTTGCAACGACATATCAGATTAATCTCTAAAATACATAGGAAACTACAACACTTCTACAAGAAAAAGACAAATAACCCAATTAAAAAATGGGCACAGGAAATGAACAGACATTTCACCAAGCAAAACATTCAGGCAGCCAGCAAACATATGAAGAAATGTTCATGATCATTAGTCACTGCTGTTGTTGTTATTAAGTGCTATATATAGTCGATTCCGATCCATAGCAATCCTGCATAGGGTTTCCAAGGAGCAGCTGGTGAGCTTGAATCACTAATCTTGCAGTTCAAATGACTTTGCAGTCTGACACATTAGCCCATAGTGCCACACCAGGACTCCTTGTTCTTGTTGTTGTTGTTAGGTGCCATCGAGTCGGTACCAACCCATAGCGACCTTAAATGCACAGCAGAATGAAACCCTGCCCGATCCTGGGCCAACCTCACTACTGTTGTCACGCTTGAGTCCATCGTTGCTGCCATTTGGCCAATCCATCTTGTTGGGGGTCTTCCTCTTTTTCTCTGACCCTCCACCTTACCAAACATGAATGATACCCTTCTCCAACAACTGGTACCTCCTGATAATATGTCCGAAGTATGAAAGACAAAGTTTGGCCATCTTGGCCTCCAAGGAGCACTCTGGCAGCATGTCTTCCAACACAGATCTGTTGGTTCTTTTGGCAGTCCATGGCACTTTTAATATTCTCCTCCAACACCATAACTTAAAAGCATCAATTCTTCTATGGTCTTCCTTATTCACTGTCCAGCTTTCACATGCATATGACGTTATTGAATATACCATGGCTTGGGTCAGGCGCACCTTAGTCCTCATGCGGACATCTTTGCTCTTCAACACTTTAAAAAGGTCTTGTGCAGTAAGCAGATTTGCCTGATGCGATAAGTTGTTTGATTTCTTGACTGCTGCTTCCGTGAGTGTTAATAGTTGATCCAAGAAGAATGAAGTCCTTGACAACGTCAATCTTTTCTCCGCTGATAAGAATGTTGTTTATTGGTCCAGTGGTAAGGATTTTTATTTTCTTTACATTGAGATGTAATCCATACCGAAGGCTGTGCTCTTTGATCTTCATCAGTAAATGTTTTAAGTCCTCTTCACTTTCAGGAAGCAAGTTAGTATCACCTGCATATCAGGTTGTTAATGAGTCTTCCTCCAATCCTGATGCCACATTTTTCTTCATAGAACCCAGCATCTTGGATTATTTGCTCAACATACAGGTTGAATAAGTATGGTGAAAGAATTCAACCTTGTTGCACACCTTTCTTCATTTTAAACCATTCAGTGTTCCCAAGTTCTGTTCGAACAACTGCCTGTTGGTCCATGTACAGATTCATGAGCACAATTAAGTGTTCTGAAATATTCATACTTCGTAATGTTGTCCATAGCAAGACTCCTCAGAGAAATGCAAATCAAAACAACAATGAGATATCATCTCACACCAGCAATTAACTGTGAAGTTCAAAAAAACAGAGGACAATAAATGCTGCTAAGGATGTGGAGACACTGGGACCCTCCTACACTGCTGGTGGGAATGCAAAATAGTCCAACCACTCTGGAAAACAGTATAGCGCTTCCTCAGAAAACTAGAAATACACATACCTTATGACCCAGCAATTCCTCTACTTTGTATATATCCACAAGAAATACGAGCCAGAACACAAGCAGATATATGCACAACAATGTTTATCACAGCACCACTCACAACAGCAAAAAGATGGAGACAGCCTAAGTGCCCATCAATGGAAGAATGGATAAATAAACTTTGGTGCAAACATATAAGGGAATACTATGCTACCTTGAAGAATAACAATGAAATTAGTCACAAAAGGACAAATATTGCATGAGAACATTATTGTAAAAGCTTAAGAAAAGATACCCATACTAAAAGAAAAGAAAAGAAAAAAAAAAAATCCATCATTATAGCTTGTATGTGAATGATCTTACTGGAATCTGTTCTCTTCCAGGATGCAATCCTTCAGACTCTCGTTGGGTCCTACTAACACATCCACTTCACAGCAGTTTCATCAGAGACATACCGAGAGGCTTCCTATAATCTGGCACAAATGGCCCTGGACAGCTGAAGAAATATGCTGCTTATATACAAAGGGGCTTCAAAAAGTTCAAGAAATAAATGAAATGAATAATGGAATTTTTCCACAAACGTTTTGAAGTTCCCCTGTACATCCAGGAGTTGGTTTCTGTGGGAACGGGAAGAACCTCAAACTTTGAGGCTCACTCTTGACTCCTCTAGGAGAATCCCTGGGCTAGCCCAAACTGCAGAAAGCTAGTGTGTCCTTCAAGGTGTGAGTGTGCTGGCCAAGGGCTACTTCTTCTCCCCAAAGAGATGTTTTAAAAAGCATAACGTATACTTGGGACCCCGTAGAACTTACCTCTTTGAGCTGGTCGAGAAGGTAAAAGGAACGTGGAATCAGAAAGTTTATCCAGTCCAGAGTCCATCCTTTCTACTTCAGAGCAACGCTCAGGTGCCCACTTGGGCAGCAGATTAGGGACAGTGAATCCTGGGACACATTCTCCTTCATAGAACCAATCACTCTGTTCATCATCCCCTAAAATAAAGACATCACATCATGGGCTAGCTTTTTTTTTTTTTTTAATAGTATTTTATTGTACTTTCAATGATGGTTTTACATAGCAGTCTAGGTTCCCATTAAACTCTTTCAACACCAGTTGTTCCATAACACTGGGTACATTCTTCACAATATGAGGGGGGTTTCACAGAAAATCCCGTATCTTTCCATTCCATTTTGCTATGAGCTTTTTGAAGCCCACTTGTATGTGAAAAATCTCATTATTTCCAGCCTGCTTGTTCCATTCCCATTCATCTCATTTCCCTGCCCCCTTACCCTCTCATCTTTGTTCTACAGTAACTGGTGACTATTTAGTCTCATACAGGCGATTTCTTGTAAAGGCACAGAGTACTCATCGATGGTGCTCATTATTTATTTATTTTAGCCAGTTTGTTATTTAGCTGTCAGGTATGACATCAGAGTTCATTTTCTATCAGGCTTTGAAAAGTATGTCAGGGCAATAGTCTCGGGGGTCCTTTGGTCTCAAAGACCCCAGGGTCTATTTTGGGGAGTTTTTAGTTTGCTTGCTTGCTTGTTTTTCAGGATTTTGAGGTTCTCTTCCATGTTTTTCTCCCTTTCTATCATATCAAGCTCCATCCATGTGGCTCTGAGTAGAATGGTCAAGTCATGGTAACTGGGCACGAGCTAGTTCTTCAGTCTCAGGGTGGATGAAACCATGGCTCCATAAACTGAACTTTTACTATCCTCATGAAAAAACCAAATGAGAAGGTGGGTTCTCAGCACTGTCATTTGGGTTATTTTTGTTGTGGTTTTTTTTAAAAAAAAACAAACAAAAAAAAAAAAAAAAAAAAATGTTTTCACCATTCTTGATTATACTGTATGTGTCACTGGACTCCTTTTAATAGTAAAAATCAATAAAGCTACCATTTAAAAAGCCTTAGAACAAACCAGGATGCAAACTAAAATGAAAAACAATGAAGCTAGGATGTAAACCCAAAGTCTGACAAACCCCCAAAATTTGAGTCTCTCCCAACACTAAACTACCTCCCATATACCATCATCAGTAGCATAAACGAACTTGGGGGTTCAAAATCCATTTATGTTTCGCAATCTGAACTAGCTGTTCCTGAAGAATTTCTTACTTTTCATTTGTTTTCATACTAGGTGAATAAAGAATGGATGCCTGTATCTCCTTTTTTCCTCAGTATTTCATTATTGGGACAGAAAATCACCAGGGCGCTAGCAATTCTATCAGGGAAAATCCCACCACAGAGACAGACAATTCAATTCCCCAAGGCTTGTCAAGAAGTTAAACCATTTACCTAAGGCCATATTGCTCATTAATGACAAAGATGAGACCCACACCCACACAGCCAGGCTCTTATTTCAAACTTCTTTCTCTTGGCTACAATAGAAACTGAGTAGGAGCTCAGTTTCTACTATCGTTTATTTCTGCCAACATAGAATTTGTCTGCCACTCTACCTCCTTTCAAAAGAGCAAGGATTCTGAAACTTACTACAGGACTATCGACAAGGTCCACAGTACATTTCTTCTCCAAAGCATACTGAATCCTAGGGAGGCTGCTCGTGATGTGCCAATCAGCTGAAGGATCAGATTCCTGGGCCACTTACACCCAGGATAATACTAACTTTTAAATCACTGTGGGACTGGTGTAGTTGTATGCCACCAAGTCAGTTCCAACTCACAGCAACCCTGTATAGGGTTTCCAAAGCTGAAAATCTTTACAGGAGCAGAAAGTACCTTCTTTCTCCCAAGGAGCAACTGATACATTGGAACTGCTAGCCTTGTAGTTAGCAGCCCAGCTCACAATCCACTACATTACCGGGGCTCCTTTTTAAATCACAGCAGAATCTCCCAAACAGCAATGGAAGCTGAGTTCCATGTACCGGTGAATAGCAGCATTACCAACTAAAGAAGTTATTCAAATGTCCCCCTTATACAAATATACCGCAAACAGCTGCATCTCTAGCACAGTGGTTCTCAAACTTCAGCCTGCATCAGAAACTCCAGCTGTTGCTAAGTGCATTCCAACTCACAGCGACCCTACAGAGGAGACTGCTTCATTTAAATGCAATAGATCACCAGGTCTTTCCTCTCACTGAGCAGCTAGTGGGCTCAAACCACCCACCTTTCTGTTAGCAGTCAGCCACTTAACCACTGTGCCACAAAGACTCCTTACAGACTTGTTAAAACACGGATGGCTGGACCCTACCCCTAAAATTTCTGACTCAACAGGCCTGGGACAGGACTAAAATTCTGCATTTCTATCAAGTCTCCTAGTGATACCACGCTGCTCTTGGAACCAGATTTGAGAGCCACTTGTAGCGTTGTGGGATACTGCACTCGACCTCAAGGTTGGGTTGAACTGCAAGGTCAGTGGTTCAAATTCACCATCCACTCCTTGGAATCCCTATACAGGGTCGCTATGAGTCAGAACTGACATGACAGCACTTAACCACTCTAAAAGCAGAGTCCTGGTGTGGCACTGCAGGATAAACACTGGACTGTAAGGTTGACCTGAACTGTAAGGTCGGTGGTTCAAATCCACCAGTCCCTCCTTGGAAACCCTATACAGGGCCACTATGAGTGTCTGGATGGCACGTAACAAGAACCCTAAAAGCATCTCACCAAACCAGGTATGTAGATGAACTAAAATTAGGGTTAGTATAAATGATGATTAGTTTCTCAGCACTACCACATATGGATACCTTTCTTATGCACAAGCATGCTTAGGCTATTTATGAAAACAGCATACTGAGGCACCTCGTGTTCACAAATGCTGTTAATGGGTACTCATACAGACTCCAGTGGCATTTTTTTGGTTCTCAAGTACTCACTCAGGACTTTTAATAATGCATAAAGGGGCTGACTGAATGGGACGGGACCTTAGGAGATCATCTAGACCGGCAGTCGGCAGCCGGCAGCCTAATATAGCAGTTACTCAAAAGGGTGCTGCCAGGGAATAAGGAAGGGCTGAGGGGACCTGGCTCCTGACCACCAGCCCTTCTAGTATCTTGAGTTAGTCAAAACAGGTCTCACTATTTCATAATGAAAGTTGTTGCTGCTGTGAAGTGCCGTTAAGCCAGTTCAGATTCAGACTCAGAGACCCTGTATAGCATTTCTGAGGAATAACCTTGAGGTTAGCAGTCTCCAGTGCTTTGAAAACTACTTGTAGCCTTGTGGGATACTGCACTCAACATGCCACACCAGGACTCCTATAATTATAAAGTAGGAGCTCTGGTAGCGTAGTGGTTACGAATCGGGCTGCGAACCTTAAGGTTAGCGGTTCGAAACTACCAGCCGCTCCGCGGGAGAAAGATGAGGCTTTCTACTCCCGTAAAGATTTACACCCTCGGAAACCCTGTATAGGGTCGCTATGGGTCGGAAACGACTCGACAGCACTTAACAACAACAACAACAACATGTAAAAATTTGTTTGGAAAGAGAAGTTTCCTCTTAAATTTTGAGAGCTCGCAAGATGCCAGGCAATGTTTTAAGTACTATGGCTGCAAATAATCAAATAATTCCTCCTGTGAAAAGCTTCGATGGAAAAGATGCCCGCCCTCTTCCACCCCCGCACCAGTAAGACTGCAATAAGGTACATGACAAGAGAGCAAGCAGTACAAGGAACCACAGTGCACAAAGAAAGCGAGAAAAGCTTCCAGGAGATGAGGGCTGGGCAGGGTCCATCAGCCAGGATTCTTTCAGGAAACAGATGGCACGTTTAAATGGGGTAATTGAGGAGACATTAAGGAAGTGACTATTTACAAAGGGACAGACATCATTAAGAGGAAACAGTAAAGAGTGATGAAGCACCCTGATGTTCACAACAGCAGGGCTCAGCGAGAAAACTGTGGCCGCAGGGGAAGGCGGCCTTCAGGAGAGGGTCACAATCAGCAGTCCAACGGAAAGGGAGCCAGGAAAAGACAGAAGTCCACGGGGCAGACTGCGTTCCTGCTCCCAGTTCTCCATTTCCACCCTCTATCCAGCGGTCCTGCACGTCCTCCTACTGACAGGGGACCTGGTTATATGACCCGATTTACATGGGAGAGCATTCAGTCACCGTCACTCACTCAATCACTGCCATCAAGTCAACTGTGACATAGAACCATCTTGTGTAGGGTTTCTGAGGCTGTAAATCCGTACAGGAGCAGAAAGCCTCATATGTCTCCCATAGAGCAACAATCCTATAGTGACACATAAGGACTCCTTAAAAGTATTAGACACAATTCATGCAAAGGCTTTAAGTGTGCATACATGGTCTAGTTTGGTCCCTGGGTGTTTACATCCTCCACCACAAGAAGTCCAATGCCTCAAACTGCCACTGCTCCTTTAGTCTAGACCCCATAATAAGACACTGAGGAGATACAAACCAAACTTGAAGCCTATAGACCGGCTGAATCCAGGTTGTTATTGTTAAGTGCTGTGGAGTTGGTTCTGACTCATAACAACCCTCTTTAGGGTTTCCAAGAAGCAGCTGGTAAGCTTGAACAGCCGGCCTTGTGTTTCAAATCAACCTTGCAGTCAGTCAGTGCATTAACCCACAGTGCCACCCCAGGACTCCAGTTGAGCTCAGGTAAGATGAGCTAAACCATAGCCAGCGTACAGCTTCATAAACCCACTGCCCTCAAGTCAATCTTGACTCATAGAGACCCCAAGAACAGAGTAGAATTGCTCCACAGGGTTTCTGAGACTGTAAATCTTTGCGGGAATGGAACAGACAGCCTCTGTTCCTGTAAAGCCACGCCCGTGGGGTAGCTAGTGAGTTTGAACCACCAACCTTGCACTTAGCATTCCGACACTTGAGTGATGGTTGTAGTTAACCACTGAAATTCTGAGGCTGTTAGCTAGCATTATCACAGTGAAAACCTGACTAATACACCCAATCTCACTCATCTCCCTCCCTCTGTCCAATCCTCAGCGGATGCCTCCTATTGGCCAAACCCTACTAAAAGAAGTCAAGAGCAAGAAAGTCTGCAGATGCAGTTCATAAAATCAACCAGTTTACCTGGGAGCAAATGAAGAGCCATGTGTGGATGGACGACCAGTCATTCTCAAAAAGGTGAGGCTGAGATCTGAGGCAGACAGAGCAGCTCAAAGGCAGGGAAGCAGGAAGCAGTATAGTTTTGTGCTGACATCACTAAGCAGCTAATTATCACCAGACTATGTGAAGTTGAAGCAGTTACAAGAAGGAAAACTGGAGCAAGAGAAAAATATTCTGCATTTCTTCTAGATAAACCAAGGCATTCTGAATAAAAAGACTTGCCAAAGGCCATAATCTGCTGTAATGTTTTTGTTGTTAAGTGCCATTGAGTGGGTTCCAACTCATAGCCACCCTATGTAAGGCTTCCGAGGAGCACCTGGTGAGTTTGAACAGCCGACCTTGTGGTTCAAACCAACCTTGCAGTCAAATGTTTATCCTACAGCACCACATAATCTGCTTTAGTAGGTCCGTATTTTTTTCCCACCTCTGTATAAAGATGGCTCATAAACTTTAAGAGGTTTACTATGATACTTCATATAGCACTGAGATATAAAAGCAAAGAAAATGAACAAATATCTGTAACTTTTAAAAAATGATATGTACCAGCTCCCTCATGGAAAGCTTTTCTTAGCATAAGAAAATACAAACAGGACCCCAAGCTAGAGCTGAGGGGTCAGACACAGCTTCAAATGACACCTAGCTCCCTCAGGAAGGAAGTTCAACAACTCCATGGGGATGAATCTGTCCCCATATTGACAACTCTAAGACCTGAAGGCAATATCCTCCCCACAGTCCTATTCCAAATCAAGCTTGGACGCTGAATTTCCGTCTCAGGATCCCTTCAGTTATGAGGGAGCCTACCGGGGTCAACATAGACATGTAGCCACTAGACATCTCTGTTCTTCTGTCACTTAACTCTAAAAGATCTTTGGATTTCAAAGCTAGAAGGCACTTTTGGACTTCTCCTATAAAGCCCTTATTTAGAAGATAAGGAAACGACACCCAAACAAGGCCACATGAAACTCTTGTTGGCACACAATGTGTGACCCTAAGCAAGTCTACAGGAGCCTGGTGGTGCTGTGGTATAAGTGCTCCACTGTGAGCTCCCAGGTGGATAGTGTGAACCCTCCAGTCACTCCCTGCGAGAACGATGTGGCAATCTGCTTCCATCAATCTCTGTCTTAAAGGGTTGCTATCAGTAGGAATTGACTTGACTGCAATTAGTTTGGAAGCAAATCGATAGAAAAAGAGTTTTGTAGAAAGCCCCTGCACCAAAGTAAAGTTCGTTGTTGTTGTTAAGTGCTGTCGAGTCGACTCAGAAACCAAGTAAAGTTTAGATAGTAAAAACAAAGCACTAGTTACTAACACACCAGACTTACTCAACAGTGTCCTCTACTAACCTTCAGCATTCTTAACCTCAGCAAGCCACCCCAACATTATAATGGCTTCATAAATAAGTTTATAGAAATAACTAACTTCTCCCTATGTGAAAATAAGCATGATTTATCAACATCCCAACAGAAGCACACAGGAGGATACGTATTGGCTCGTGCTGTGGGTTAATGCACTAGACCGAACCACAAAGTCGGAGATCAGAAACCCTATACAGGGTCACTATGGGTCAGAACCGACTCGAAAGCACTTAACAACAAATAAACAGCAACTTTCCAAAGTTCTATCCTTGATACTCTAACTCCCAGGCCCAGTGAGTCTCAAAGTCTGTATGACCCGCATCATCATCTAAAGTGCGTGTAGAAAATGGAGATTCAGGGAGCCAACTCTGGACCTATGTGACATCTCGGAGCTCAGGAATGGCAGCTGACAGAGTTCTCCAAGGTGGTATTGGTGGTTATGTGCCGTGGAGTCGGTTCCAAAGAATAGCGACCCTGTACAGGGTTTCCGAAGCTGTAAATCTTTACGGGAGCAGAAAGCCTCATCTTTTTCCCACGGACCTGCTGACCCCAAGGTTAGCAACCCAATTCGTAACCACTACACTACCAGAGCTCTTTAAGGGACTCTTAGATGCCCTAAAGTTTGAGAACCACTGCCACAGACCCCACTGTCTTCCCAGCGAGGCCCTCGGATGACCATTAGCATCTCCCCAGAAGCGCTGACCCAGTGTCCTCAGATTGAGATCAGGATTACCTTGCCGGCCTTCATCATTGGTGAAGAGCCCGGGGTCACTGCTGCTGCACACGCTACTGGTTTCACTGGAAAAGAGGAAAGTGTGAGAGAACTCATCAGCTGTAGTCAAACACCAATCACAGCGTGTTCTTCTTCTGGTTCTCAAACCAGAGGTCCCCCCTGCCAACCTCCGCCTTCCCTGAAACAGAGCCATATAAGAGAATTCTAACACTGTGCCTTGTTATTTCAAGATATTTTTAAACGATCTAAAGTTACTCTGCAAGTTTAGGAACAGAAAGCTATTTATTATGATTCTTAAAGGTAATCTGGAACAAATGCAGTACATTCACCACCACCACCAATTTACAAATTTATCAGTGAACTTTATTTCTAAATATTGCCAACTCTCAAGGTTCAAATAAAGCGAGCTATCAAACTTTAAGACATTGAACCTCTTACACAATTTCTCCCCATTTAATAAACAGAAAACAAAAATCCAGAAACAGAAAAAAAAATCTATGACAAAAGTTCTATTTTTCAAATGTAATGCTTTCCTTGATAGCAAGCAGAAATAATAAAACTCAGTTTCAAAAGGAGTTATGATTAGCAATAAAAATAGGGAAACAAACTTCATTTAAGCTCTTTTAAATAAAACTCTCTCCTTGTGGAATTCTGTTTAATCAGCTCCATTTTCTGAGCTAGGCTCAAAGATGAGTCTTTCTTCTGACGCTTCTTCTTTTCCATCTCATCTTCATCGAAGTTGATTCCTCTGGCTCATTTTTTCTTTTCTCTATCCTTTACAACATTAGCTATTTCCTTGGTTGGCGGTATTTCCTTCTATGCTAGCCTTTCTTTCTGTTGTTGTTAAATCTGCTCTAGAAGATGGAAAAAACCTAAGCAAGGAAGCAGCATTTCCACCAGCCTGTAGAAGGAGTCAGGCTGGCCAAACTCCCAGTCTACATTCCTGGATCACAAACCTGAAAATATTTTGTATTTTGCAACACTTCCAAAAATCTTGCCAACACTAAATATTTAAATGTTGGGTAAGTCTCTCCTCATTTAAGCTTGTCTTTGAGTAACAGACCCGATACACGTTGCCACAGAGCCAATTACATCTACCCTCTTTCTCTATAGTTTCTTCCATTCAATTTCCTTCTGCACTTGTGAGAACACTCTCAAGGACCCCTGTAAGCCATCTCTCACAAAGCCAGATGGCTGGGTTTACAAGAATCGAGAATTTTCTAAGAGCTCTGTAGTGATGTGCAGAAGATCTTCTCAGCAAGAACTGCACTCTTCCTACTTGTAAGTTTGAGCAACTCTGACTGCTGAACGCAATGGAGTCACTTTTGTATTTTTAGTGAATTCTAGAGAACATCAGTGATCTAACTCCATCAAGTGTTAACTACAGTCTCTTATGTTCCGACTTTTTTTTTCTTCTTTTCCTTTCTCCTCAGAGATACTGTACTTTTTCACTTGAAGTTAAAAATCCACTGGCATCACGTCAACTCTAACTCACAGAGACCAGGCAGGACACAGTAGCACTGCTCCATTGAGTTCCTGCATCTTTGTTCTGTGGAGCGGCTGATGAGTTCACACAGCTGACTTGGAAGCCCAGTGCTTAACCCACTACACCACCAGGGCTCTTAACCTGGCGCTGTTGTTGTTCCTAAGTGCCAATGAGTCAGTTCCAACCCATAGCAATCCTGGATAGGGTTTGTAAGGAGCAGCTGGTAAGTTTGAACACTCAACCTTGTGATTCAAACTGACCCTGCGGTCCAGTGCTTTAGCCCACAGCGCCACAAATGCATGAGGCCAAGGAACATATCTTTTACTCCGCTATCATATTACAAGGAGTCCTAGTGGGGCGCTGTGGGTTAATGCGCTGGGCTGCAACAGTGGTTTGAACCGAAAGGGCAGCAGTTCAAGCTCACCAGCTGCTCCTCAGAAATCCTATACAGGATCACTATGGGTTGGAACCAACTCGATGGCACTTAACAGCAACAACAACAACACAGGAGGAGAAGGATATAAAGAGGAAGGGAGAATACTTTCCAAAGAAGCATATCTTGCAATTAATAAAGGGTAGAATATGCCTAGCGTTATGGATTGAATCGTGGCCCCAAAATATGTTGGAATCCTAACCTAATACTTATGGATATAATCCCATTTGTTGTTGTTGTTGTTAAATGCCGTTAAGTCAGTTCTGACTCATAGTGACACTGTATAGGGTTCCCTAAAAGTGGCTGGGAAATCTGAACTGTCGACTTTTCAGTTCAAATAGACCTTGCACTCCATGCTTATCTTTCAGCACCACAGCAGAACTGCAATTTTTGGAACACTTCAAGAATTTCCATGTCATAATAGAATATCATTATTATAAGTGCCATCAAGGCAGTTCTGACTCATAGCAACCCTGTCTAGGATTTCTGAGGAGCAGCTGGTGGATTTGAACCACCAATCTCATGGTTCAAACCGCCCTTACAGTCCAGTTCATTATCCTTGGTGCCACACCAGGACTCTGTCACATCCGTCACAGGGTGACTTAAACTTGGGAACTGTACAAAGAGCAGACTAGACAGGGCCATAAGCATAAATGGCCAGGAAGACAGATGTCAGGGGGTCAAAAAAAGCTAGTCTACAGAATCGGAGAAATCGTCCCCCGGGACCACACAGAGCAAGCCTTCCCCTAGTGGTGGGCCCTGGATTCACACATCCAGTCTCCTAAGATGAATTGGTTTCTTAAAGCCACCAACTTGCAGTAGTTTTCTTATTACAGCAGTATGAGATAATTATGTCACTTAGAACTTAACCCGTATTATAAAAAACTGATGACAGCTGCACTACATGGACCCTCTACAACAAAGATATGAGGAACCACACCTGGTGCCTGGATTCAGGTGGGCGTGGCTCCAGACCTACAAAATCCGCAGAGCCACCATACCAACAGTTAACCAACCACGTTGCTCCCAGCTTCCCTGTTGTCCTAACAGACAATGAAATCACAAACTACTTCTAGATTGAGTGTCCCGAATATAGAGAACACTGAGGCCAATAAGAACTCCACCTAGGGCCAGGAACTCTGCTGTCACATCCCTGCCACACCCACCTCATGAGCTCCTTGACTTTCAGGAGCCCCCCAGAGCTTTCTGCCCTCTGGGTCCAACAACTACACTGTTTGTTTTCACAAGTAAAACAACAACACAATGTCCCAGAGACAACAGGCAAGTTTAGCTCACATGAAGACACAAGAGAGAATGGCTCAAACAAATGACCAAGATGCAGAGCCAGAGGACATTTCTCAGGAAGAAAACATTTCTCTAACTGAAAAAGAATTCAAAAGAATGATAATTAGGTACCTGCAAAGGATTCACAAAAAGACAGAGGAAAGCAAGGAGAACAGAGTAAAGGCTTTAGAAGAAAATCAGGAAAATACTACAAGAACAAAACAGACAAAAAAAAGTACAAATGCTGAAACAATACAAACCTACAATTAGAAATCCAAAAGATTAATACCGAGATCTCAGAAATGGGCAATACATTGAAAGGGCAAATCAGAAGATGCGAAGCAATGGAAGCCCGAATTAGTGAGGTTGAAGAGAAATCTCCCAATACTAGTATGCTAAGAACAATCAGAAAAATGAATGAAAAAATCTGAAGAAAATCTAAGAGTTATGTAGGACACCATGAAGAGGAACAATTTACAGGGGATTGGAATCCCAGAATACAAGAGACAAGCACTGAGAAAACTGTCAGAGTTGTTAGAAGAAAACTAACATCACAACAGATGAGAAGATAAGCATACAAGAAGCTGAACCAGCCCCAAACAGGATAGATTTCAAAAGAAAATCACCAAGATGTATCATAATCAAACTTTCCAAAATCAAAGATAAGGAATGAATTCTAAGAGCAGCTTGGGAAAAGGAAAGAGGTACCTACAAAGGAGAATCAGTAAAATTAAGCTCTGATTTCTCAGCAGAAACCATGCAGAAAAGAGGGCAATGGGATGACATATACAAAACTCAGAAAGAAAAAAAATTGCCAACCAAGAATCATATATATACCCAACAAAAGCTGTCCCTCATTTCCTGATAAACAGAAATTAGAGGAATCTCTAATGATCAGATCAACTTTGCAAAAAATGCTAAAGGGAGTTCTTTGGATTGAGAACCAACAAGAGCAAACAACAAACTGAAATTACCATACATGACAACACCACCCAACACTCAATCCAGAGACAGAAGTATTTAAAGTGGAAACAAGCCTACAAGACTGAAAATAGGGAACACAGAGATATCAATGTATAATGAAGTCAATTACAAAGAAAAAGACTGTTTTAAGCTGGGAAAAAAAGTAATAAATTACAGAGTAACCTCAAATGAAAACAATGTACCTGCATATCAAAGCAAAAAAAAAAAAAAAAAAA
>NW_006408588.1:16362979-16379091 GCF_000296735.1 Chrysochloris asiatica
AAGAACAGAGAGGATTATTTTAAGGCAGAAAGAAAAGGTTGAAATTTTTGTCTAAATCAATGTGTATAATATCCAAATCATAAGCCATTATCTACTTTGTTGGTGTTATTAAGTGCAGTCAGTTCTGATTCATAACGACCCTGTATAGGGTTTCCAAGAAGTGGCTGGTGGGTTTGAACTTCCAACCTTGTGGTTAGCAGTCCAGGACCTATCCAACAGCACCATACCAGGACACACTTTAATTCTAGCCACATTTATAAGGAGCACTTAATAACAGACAGCAGCTTGAAAATGAAAGGATTTTCTTTCTTCTGTATTGTTGCAAGGAAAAAGAAACATAACATGCCGTCAAAGAGTAACAATGGCCTCTCTTTCCTCACAGGATGAATAGAGGGGAAGGAGGGAAACTTATGTTTGTAACTACCAGTGAATTTCACAAGTCATAGGGAATTCATGACTCCTAAAAAGAGTCCTAAGGAGCTCTGGTAGTGTAGTGGTTACGATTCGGGCTGGGAAGCGCAAGGTCAGCAGTTTGAAACTACCAGCTGTTCCGCAGGAGAAAGATGAGGCTTTCTGCTCCCATAAAGATTTACAGCCTCGGAAACCCTGTGCAGGGACACTAGGGGTCGGAACTGACTCCACAGCACTTAACAACAACAATAACAAAGACTCCTGGTATGGTGCTGTGGGTTAATGCAATGGGCTGCAAGGTCGGTTTAAACTGCAAGGTTGGCAATTCAAGCTTACCAGTCGCTCCTCGGAAACTCTGTGAGTAGGAACCAACTTGACAGCACTTACAACAACAAATAACTTTCTCATTCTAACATCTGATGCTTCTCCACCCATTATTTCTTTATAGCTATAAGGACTTTGGAATTAACATTACTGAAAAACCTCTGAAATCAGAACAGGAGGGAGACAGTCTGAACTGTGGAAGGGGGTCTCTTCCCTTTGAAGAGTAAGAGTACCATCAGATTCCTGCCAACTTCAATTCACCCAGGCTCCTTGATACCTAGAATTTATCCAGTCACAGCCTGACTACAGTGTGCAATTGATATGTTCGGGATAAGAAAAAAACATAAAGACTGAAGTGCCTCCCTGCTAGAATACAGGCTTGCATTTGGAGCTATACTTGGGCTGTGATCTTGGAGTAAACAAAGAGTCTCTCTGACACACACACACACACACACACGATTGCCACAATTTAACAAGAAATAGTGGGGAAGAAAGATACACAAGCTAGCATGCCAAAGTTATTTTTAAAATAGCCAGTTCTCAATAGTAAGAAGATTCATATTTCTGATGTATGTATGCTGGATATAAAAATAAACTTGAATGTCTCAAGACGGTTTCAAAATTGTGAAAAGCTATACAAAGTTGGCTAAGCATCTTTCTTCTTTAAAATCATATAATGAAGGAAAAACACAGGTTGAATCCAGGATTATACAGTGAAATCTGTGAGAAATTGGGCTCACTAGGACTGCCTGGTTTTTCTGGGTCTCACAGGTTTTCCACCTCTGATAGGGTGTAGATATGCCATTTCTCTGTAGCTCACTTTGGTGGTTGTGTGCCGTGGAGTCGGTTCCGACTCAGAGCGACCCTGTACAGGGTTTCCAAATCTTTACGGGAGCAGAAAGCCTCATCTTTGTCCCACAGAACAGCTGGTAGTTTCGAACCGCTGACCATGAGGTTAGCAGCCCCACTCGTAACTACTACACCACCAGAGCTCCTATAGCTCATTTTAGTGGAAAATATTTGAGTGTTCCCTCTGACAGATTTCAGCTTTCACAGGTTTTGCTGTATATAAAAACTAGGTAAACAGGCACTAGAATATGTATTAGAGGAAAATTAGGAAAACCAAATTATGTGCCTACCTATATTTTTGCAGGCTGGAATATATAAAGTTTAGTAAGACAAATAAAAAAGCTGAGCTATAAACCATCCACGACAGGGGCAGGCACACAGAGCGACACAGCTTTACCTATAACTGCACAAACTCACCTCAGGGTGCCTAAGATTTATGTCTTTGTTTTCAAGACAAACTTGAGTAGAACCAAAGTGCTAAGAGAGGTCATATGTTCTGCAGTTGTGAAAGTTAAGACAAGAAAGAAAAACGGTCATAGAAAAGGCAAATTTCAAAGGCAGCAAAGCATGGTGGGCAAGTATGAGCTTTGGAACCGGTTTCACCACTGAGTGACCTTGGGCAATTATCTGAACACTCACTCTGTCTCCTCTTCTATAAAATACAAACAATGACACCTACCATACTGCAAGGCCAGTTTAACAAAGTTGTGAACGTTCATTAAGAATGCTGTTGTTGTTGTTAAGTACTCTCAAGTCGATCCCAACCCACAGCGATCCTGTGTAGGGTTTCCAAGGAACAGCTGGTGAGCTTGAACCACCAACCTTGCAATTCAAACTACTGCAGCCTGATGCATTAGCCCACAGCGCCACACCAGGACCCCTTATGTTAGTATAAATAGTACAGTGCCTGACACTAAAAACTAACGCAGGGGCATCAAGTCAATTCCAACTCATAGGGACTCTCTAAGACAGAGCACAACTGTTCCCCCCAGAGGATTTCCAAGGCTGTAAACATTTATGGAAGCCGACTGCAACACCTTTCTCCCCCAAAGCGATGGGCGCGTTCACTCTAGGCTGAGCGTTTTAACCAGTTTTACCAGAGCTCCTTCCCTAACACAGAGTCATAATATTAACTTAATAAATCTTGACTCTGGTAGCATAGTGGTTACGAATCGGGCTGCTATATTCAGGGTCAGCAGTTGGAAACTCCCAGTTGTTCCACGGGAGCAAGATAAGGCTTTCTTCTCCCATAAAGATTTACAGCCTCGGAAATCCTGTGCAGGGTCACTATGAGTCGGAACCACGACATATAACAACAACAACAATATAAGTTCTCATCAACTTATGACATACTTGAGTTACAAGGAACCGCGCGGTTGCAAACATCTGGTTTTTTGTGTGTGTTTTCTAAAATCTTATTGCTGCAGTGCATCATTTGCTGATGAAGTCATTCTTAGATGTCTACTGGCAGATGTTCAATGTTATGAATTATAAAGATACTGACAATAAAAGGCAATCATGAAAACTTGAAAAAAACACAAAGGTGTTCGACTTATGTCAGAAGCAACTCACAACAGAACCTGGTGTACGTTGTGGGCTACCTGCGCAGTAAAACCTGTATAAGTTGGAACCTGCCAGAGAAGGAAGGCTCAAATACTTTTCACTAATAGAGAGTGGACAAAAAGTGGTGAGAATTTACACTGTCAAGGCCGGAAACTTGCAAGACCTGGCAAAACACAGGCTTCACTGTACTCACAATAAGAGAATACAATGTTTCTTTACCTGGAGAGCTCAGCCTACCCAGAGAGCATTCATGAATATGGAGGGAGAGGCTACAACAATGTCTAGATGCTAACCATCCTGCAATGCAAGCACAAATCCCTCAGCACAAAGAATGGTGCCATCGAAAACACCAATTGCACCCTCCGTGAGAAAGATATAGAGGTCAGTGTTAATAACAATATGGAAGCATCAACTGAATATCAGTCTTCCTAGGACTATAATGTAATAGATACCAAAAGCGACACTGACACTTAAAGCCAATAGAGAGATTTTCAGGCTTGACTACTTTGGTATGGCATGAACAGTGAGGCTGGCCCAGGATCAGGCAGTGTTTCGTTCTGCTGTGCGTAGGGTCCCTATGAGTCGGTACCAACTCAATGGCACCTAACAACAAAAATGGGACTCAGTATTGTTATTTTCAAAGCCCACCATGGGTTCTGACATCTTGACTGCCAGCTGTAAAATATTAACTCAATACAGTCAGCTTCTTTGTCACATGGAACAGAATTACAGCACAAAGTATCTAAAGGAATTATTCATGGAGAAAGACAGAAACCCAGAAGTTTTGCCTAGGCATAAAGCCAGCATATTTCTCCCTTCTGTCTCTGTCAGTCTGTCTCTCTCTCTCACACACACACACCCAGCCTCTGCTGAGACCCTGGTTTGAACTACGTATGGAAAATAGCAGCAAATTGTGTTTAAATATGAAATTCTCAGTTACACATTTGAGGGACACATTTAAAACTGTATTACGCATAGCCTTCTTGACATAGGCAAAGAAAGTCATGGATGGTCCTTTAAAAGTCTAGAGACAAACAAGCTGATTGGTTAAAGGAAGGCTACCAAATCAATAGTACAGGAGTGGGTTTTGAAAGAAAGTTGTGCTCATCAAAACCATGGGTTTGCACTTTGGGTAAAACGAACAGGAGATTCTTGTGACTCAGTAAGGGGACTCTCACCATTCTGACATGTTCTCATCAGAGCCCTGTTTTTGTTCATCCGCTTCACACTCCATCCTTTCTTTCCTTCCTGTTTTGCTTAGGAAAGTCCTGTTTTCTGCTGCCTCGCAGAGCCCGTGGCCTGAGGAGGTCCAGGGAGTATTCTCCTTCCAGCGTGACAGACGCTGCTTCTTAGCTGACTTGAACCTGCAGCCCCTCTCATAGCTCCAATCCGACACCTTGAGCTTCTGCTGAAGGCTGGCAGCAACCTCGGAGGTCACTCGCTTCACCTTCCGCCGGCGCCTGAGTGGTCGACAGGGTGCATTTTCAGTAAAGGAGTCGGATTCATGCCAGGAATGTTGCTTAGTCTTAACAACAGTGTTGAGAGCTGGGTGTCGTTTGGCTACCATGGTGTCATCGGAGTCACTAAAATTGGTGACAGTAGCCACTTCTCGACAGTCCTTAATGGCCTCATCCAGACTGGACTCCGATGCCTCACTATAGCAGCAGGTGTGCTCAGCCAGGTGAGTGAAGTCTGAGCGGCGCTTCCGGCCTCTCCGCTTGCGAAGCTGCCGCCTCTGCTGCCGGGGGCTCAAGGCCATCTCCTCCCACAGCTCACCCAGCTTATTCTGCTCAGATGTCTGTTCCAAGGCTGAGGCCAAGTCATGTACCAGTTCATCCATGAGGCCGCATCTGCCAAAAGGAAGTTCAAGAAAGAAAAACCTGAATCAAATCTGGCCATTTAGAATAATGCTATAAAATAAAAGGTAGCACTGCAGAGTCCACACTGGGCAGAGATAACACAGTCCCCTTATAGCTGGCACACTTTCACTCTGTCCCTATCACCCATGTTCCCCTAAGCCACTAAAAATAGTGCCTGAAGTCAACACAGGGACTGATAGTCCCCAGGGGACTGGTAACTGAATTACGTGATCATAAGAACCAACAGATCAGAAACGATCTCATCAGACAGGGGCAGACCACCACACAACTTCAGAGCCAGGGTAGAGTTAGGGTACCATCTCGCCATGGTATTGAGAATGAATGAAGGATTGCTGTTCTGTAGTCTGGGTCATTAGTGAGAAGGCATGTGGCAAGGGACAGAAAAACAATCAGGTGACACACTCTAAGGAAGACTGTCTGCAGTTTTAGTGATCCAAGAGTCTGGTAGTGACCCAGGTTTGCACTCAGAATGGAACAAAGAGACTCAGTTGCACCCGTTCTGGTCTGGACTACCACCTAGTAGCTACCAAGTAAATTTAGCCTCTAGAGACTATGTTAGATATCTTTCTTTACTTAGGGGAAAAACACGAAAAAAGCCCACACAGTAAAAACCTCACTATGATAAATGCACACGAGGACACGAACTTTTTTCTGTGTGGGCTTTTTTCATGTGCACTTTTTTTCTATTACAATATTTTAACAATTAACAACTTTTAGGCTCTTTTCCCCCATCTTTCAAAATAACATACTCAGCCTAATTACGTTTTTTAACCACACACACACACAAAGAACAGGAAATTACTGAGGCTAGACTAGCAGATATGGGGTGAAGCCAGAGTTAGATTACTCAATAAGCAAGGTAAGCATGGGCTTACTTGGGCTTACTCAATTTCACATTTTTTGGCAGCACATCAATGACTCTGCTTCCAGGTATGGTTGGCAACTGTCAACCCCCAGCACCTTCCTACAGAATAAAAGTCTCTTTTCATATTTATAAACCTTGACAGGTACAGAGTGTCGAATAAGAAAGGTAAGCACTGACTTACTTGTGTTTACTTACTAGTCTAAGGAGCTCTGGTAGCGTAGTGGTTACGAATTGGGCTGCTAACCTCAAGGTCAGCATTTTGAAACTGCCAGCTGTTCTGCGGGAGAAAAATAAGGCTTTTCTGCTCCCGTAAAGATTTACAGCCTGGAAAACCCTGTGCAGTGTCACTATGAGTCAGAACCAACTCCACGGTACTTAACAACAACAACTTACTAATCTGTAGCGAACAGTTCACATGTTTTTTACTAGTTCTCTATGTTGTTGTTGTTGTTAAGTGCCATGGAGTCAGTTCTGACTCATAGCAACCCTGAACAGGGTTGCCAAGGCTGTAAATCTTTACCGGAGCAGAAAGCCTCATCTTTCTCCCGCGGAACAGCTGGTAGTTTTGAACTGCTGACCTTGCGGCTCCCAGCCTGATTTGTAACCACTACGCTACCAGAGGATTAAGTAAACCCATTCTTACCCATTGCTTATTGGGTAATCCACCCTTGAGTGGAGCCTCTAAGATTTCTGGCTGCTTTCCAGAAAGTTCCATTTTTTTCCTCATTCTCCTCAAACCATCACATTTGTGGAGACACTTCACATTCAAACCTCCAAGGAATGCAAGTAGTATATAAGCAATTTTCAAAACTCCCTTTTAATAGGAAACGTCTAACATAATGTTTCCAACTCCTGATCATAATACACATTAAATTATCACTTCTTTGGCCCTCATTAGACCCAAACCATTTCAGGACCATAATTAGTGGTTAAAGCCCTGTGTGGCTCCACTCTGAGACCATATTTCCGTTCATGCAGTTTACATTTTGCAAAGGGTTTTTTCTAAGACCTATTTTCATGCTGTCCCTATGCCAATGAATTAAAAGGCAGGAAAACAGCCTGCTGGCTTATCGGTCACATCTGTGAGAGCAATGAGGACATCTAGTTCCAAAACTATCACCGAAACAAAACTTCTCAGTGTCAAAAGTCACACCCATAGAAAAGACCTCATTCCCTTAAGTAATAAACAGCAGCTTTAAAATGCTATTATGGGAGTTTTGGAAACTGTCTCTAAAATTCAAATAAACTAACCATGTGGGAACAGCATGTTTAAATCATCTTCCCTAATAAAGAACTAAGAACTCCCGGTGTGGCTCTGTAAGATAAGCATCGGTGTGTTGTTGGTTTCAGTCCCTAAGGCACTCCGTTGGAGAAGATGAGGTTTCCTGTTCCCCTAAGGATTTACAATCTTGGAAACTCTGCACAGGGTCACTATGAGTTGGAACCAAATGGTGCACAACACAACAGTAAAGAACTACAACTTAAAAAAACAACTCAGATCTGTACAAACTTTACCGTGGTACGAAGTTAACCGCACAACTTCTAAACGAATGCCTATTCAGAACCCTTTCCTGCCCCAAAGGCTGCAATGCAAACAGTAAGTGACAAAAAAGAACCCTTAGACTCCCAGGCTTCCAGTTTCGGTGCAGGCTCTGAGGGAGCCCCCCGAATCCTAGCTCGGACCCCCGTGTTCTGGCACACCCCAGAGAGACGTTAGTCTAAGTCCCATTCAAGAAAGAACAGGAAGCTGGTGGACAGTAAGGCAGAGACAGTTGAAGGGAAGGCGGGGAAGCACGACGCAACTTCTCATCTGAGCTCACCAGGGACAGGGGTCAACCCTTCTGGGTCACAAGCTAGCTTTCACTAGAGATTCACAAAAGGCGAATTTGGGAGACTGAACTCCCTCCTTGCTCTGGGATAGCAACAAGGCCACATAGGAGAGGAAAGCGTATTTCGGGGGACTCTCATCCACGCCCTGACTCATCGAAGAGTAAGGAGACCAAGGCTCGGGGCACCAAGCCCTTTCACTACAGCCGACCCGAAAAGAACAGAATGCTGAATGAAAACGAAGGGACTGTGTAGCCCCGGGGACGGCCTTATCTTTACTCCCCGGGATGGGGGCCATGGCCCTGAAAAGCAAGGCCTTACCACTATTGCCCCTCCCGCCGGCCCCACAGCAACCTTAGCCTCTTAACGGCGACCCGGAGTCCTGATCCACGCTGGAGCGGGTCCCCTGAACCCCGACAACCTCATCCCACTCCTCCGCCTCACCAGTTACAGCAGCCGCCTCCTCCCGCCGCCGCTTTTTGGGCCCAGTCTCCCTGCCAGGGTTTCCCTCTCTGACCTCATTTCCGGTCTGGGCCGGAACAGAGTAGGAGGAGTTGACTTGCAGCACTTCCGCCCCTTTAGGGGCGGAGCTATGGGGAATCGGGGTGTAGGGAAAAGAGATAAGGTCTGGCGGCAGTTGGGGAGGGCGGAGAGTGGTTCTTTTCCTGAGAATTGGCATCTTTTTTGGAGGCATCTGGAAAATAGGCGTAAAGGAATGGCAGTGACCTTGCCCTTAATTGCTGACCTACTTTAATAAAGAATGTTGGGAAAATTGGATCTTAGTCTTAACTGTAAGAGTTGGTACAACCTGTGGCAAGGATGCCTTTGCAATAAGTTTGTTGTTGTTAAGTGCCATCGAATTGATTCTGAATCATAGCAACCCTATATAGCGTTTCCAAGGAGCGGATGGTGAGCGTGAGCCGCTGACCTTTTGGCTCAAACCGACCTTGAGTGCAGGGCATTAACCCGCAGCGTACTCAACATTAAAGTTATCTATCACATGCCTCGAGCAAAAAGTTAATAAGATTGTATTAGATTTATAACCCTAAATATAAAAGAAATAAAGTGGAGTCCATACTGATTTTATATATATATATATATAATCGATGAATAAATAAGTGGGGGGAAAGAGACATTTCCTGTGAAACACTGTAAATTATTTATATAGGTAATTAATGTAAACACAACTTCTATGGCTATGTAGGATAAGCCCTGGACTGCCAACTGCAAGGATGGCAGTGTGTTAAACTCACAAGCCGCTCCTTGGAAACCCTATATAGGGTCGCTAGGAGTCTACCGACTCCTATCCACAGCACCTAACAACAGCAACCTAATTTCTTAAATTGAACTGTACATTGTGATTTCCTTTCACAGACACAAAATAAAAAGAAGCAAAAAATTAGTAATTTCCAGTGATATTCAGCATGGATATAATGTAATGGGAGTGAAACAACCTAGAGAAGCCTATGGAGACATGATGACTAAAAAATGTGTGACCTGGATGGCATCTTAGACTTAAAAAAGTACAGTAGGTAAAAACTAAGGAAGTGTGAGTAAAAAACAGGCTTTACCCACTGCTGTAGTCATTTCTCCCTCTTCTGTGCAGGTCCTTTTATACAGTTAACACTTTCTACTCTCTATTTCTATTATTCCTAGGATACGTTGTCTCGTTTCCCACCAGGTGGGAAATTTGTCTGCGAATTTTCTACTACCTTTTGTACATAGGAGCTTTTCTGTCAACAATGATTGGTGATACAGATGGAGAGACATGTTACATGGGTGGAAAACAAAACTGCTGAAATTATTTCTGAGAATTAAAATTATGTGGTGTTCTATCCAGGATGACCCAATGATGTTTTTTCAGGAGCTCCTGATTGGGATCCAAGAGCCCATGATTAAATATTTTCTATCTGTGTGCCTGACACATAGGAAGCACTCAATAAATACGTGGAGAAATAATGGACTTTAGTTAATAATTATGTATCCATATTGGTTCATCAATGGTGACAAATATGAGGAGCTTCAAAAATGTAAAGTGTTAATACTAAGAGAAATTGAACATGGGCTGTTAGAACTGTCTGCAGTATCTGTAGTTTTCTATAAAGCTAAAACAATTCTAAAAATTTTAAAGTAAAAAAAGCATATGCCTTTTGGTTCAGAAATTCTGCTTCCAGGAATTTTATTTTAAGGAAAGATTGGAAAGGAGCCCACAATGTTAGATGCCAGTAGATTCATCTCTGCAGTGTTGTGGAGGAAGGGCTAAGACTAGAAACAAGAAATCCCACAAGAAGATTTAGTTAAGTAAATTAGGATATATCTTTCAGATGGGACACCTTGCAGTTTTTTAAATTGATGCGGAGGAAGAATATTTGATGACATGAAAAGTCATTGATTTATGATTGTGTACATTTCTGTATGTTGTTGTTGTTGTTAAGTACCGTGGAGTCGGTTCCGACTCATAGTGACCCTGCACAGGGTTTCCAAGGCTGCAAATCTTTACGGGAGCAGAAAGCCTCATCTTTCTCCGGCAGAACAGCTGGTAATTTTGAACTGCCGACCTTGAGGTTAGCAGCCCGATTTGTAAACTTATACTTTAAAAAAAAAGCTTACTCTAAAAATATTGGGATTGATCCTTTTCATGTTTAAAGGATATTATAATTGTATTTACATAGGAACATGACCAGAATGATATACTATACAATGTCCAAAATTGTTCCATTATTAAAGATCGTATCTCCTACCTGTTATTTCTATGGATGTTTAGAATGTTATGTGGTGAAACTTATTGTGTTAATAGGTTTAAGGAAGGAGACTAAGATGACTGTGGTTTCAAGCCAAGGTGAGTAACAGGAAGGTTGGTGCCACGTGTCCAACTAGTGACGTCAAGAAGAAAAGCAAGTTTGGTGGGAAGGTGATTGATTCCATTCTGGACATACTGAATTTGTGACTCACATAGGACAGAGTGATGTAAACATCCAACAGATAACCACAGCTCTTGATCCTCTTTTCCACTTCAAGTTCTTTCTAGCAAGCACAGGAGTTCCTGCATTGTTAGTTACCTCCATCAGCACTAAAAGTTCCCAAATTTCTTGAAATCAATACAGATTTGATTTTCAACTATCTGTTAGAGAACTCTCCATTTGCTTACTCCACCTGATTTAACAGATCAAAACAAAGTCTAGTTTCTTCCCCAGTTTCTACAAAATCTGCCCCTTCTCCAGTGTTCACTTGTTGTTGTTGTTAAGTGCCGTCACGTCGGTTCTGACCCATTGTGACCCTGTATAGGGTTTCCCAGGAGCAGCTGGTGAGCTTGAACCACCAACCTTGCAGTTCAAATGACTTTGCAGTCTGACACATTAACCCACAGTACCACACCAGTGTTCGCTAGTCAAGAAAAAAAATCACCTCCACCAAGAAAGAAGCTTCTAAGTCATTTTTAGTTCCTGCTCCCTCCTAAGCCCCTGAGTCTCATTAAATGTCCAACCTCATGGATCCCACTGGAGTCCTGGTGTGACGCTGTGGATTAATTTGCGCTGGACTGCAAAGTTGTTTGAACCACAACGTCAGCGGTTCAAGCTCACCAACCACCCCTCAGAAACCCTATATATATATGGTCACTATGAGTCAGAACCGATTCAACAGCACTTAACTACAACATGGATCCTGCTGCTACAGTATGTTTGCATCCATCCTCCCTCTGGTTTCACTGTGATTGGCCTCATCTAGGCAGGCATCCCCTTTTCTGGATGATGCAGCAGCTTCCTTACTGGTCTTCCCAAGCCCAATCTCTTCCCTCAGATAAGCCATTCTCTCCACTGGCAACAGAATGAGCCTCTTTAAACACGATGTGGATCACGTCACCTCATCCATTTTTCATTACCTTCCTGCTGCAAGCTTGAGCCACAAGAGACTTCTTTCTGTGTGTAGCATACCCTTGGGAGTCATGATCTTTTCAAGATGGAATGCCAATGTCACCTCCATGAAAACTGTCCCTTTCTTACCCATTCTCTGACTCCTCCTTTGGACTCTATTAGTACTTGCCAGCATTTTTAATACAGCACTTTCTTCATTCAACCTTGGATGAGAAATAACTAGGTGCAAATTTGCTCCCTAACTACGTCATTCTTCAGCAAATTGGCATACCACATGCCTAAGGAGCCCGGGTAGCATAATGGATTACGAACTGTGCTACTAACCTCAAAGCCACAAGTTCAAGTATACCAGCCACTCCCATTTCTACTCGTTAAAGATTTCCAGTCCTGAAAGCCCTATACAATGTCAGGGACCGGCCTCGACATTGGGGTTCGGTTCATGAGGAGAGGATACCTGACGGCGAGTCATATATATCAAGAATACACAGAAAGAGAGAAAGAGAGAGACAAAGAGGCACCCCAAAGCCAGGGTGGATACATGACTGGTGGGCAGGCTTGGGAGTACAGGCATCATGGCCTCTGCAGGCAGCAACTCACTGCCCTGCAATCTTTACCGCATGCCTTCCAGCCAGAAATGCACTGCCATCTTTACTCCATGCCTCCCAACCAGCAATGCACTGATCTTTACTCCATGCCTGCCAACCAGTAATGCACACCTGGGGAGGCTCGGGCCTCTGCTTTATTCAGGGGAGGAGCTTCACACCAAGCTGGGAGGGACTCAGGCAAGGTACAGCTAACATCAGTACTTTTCCAGACATTCAGGTAACTTTACATTGTGCTTTGCTGGTTCGAATCCCAGGCTAGCAACTTGGTTTCTCAGGCCCAATTAACATATCTATAGCCCCTGAGCATAGTTGAGGGAAGGTGAGAGATAAAGACAAAAGCTTGGGCGGAGTCCTGCTGCTTTGGCTTCCTGAGCCAGGTCTGCAGGAGGACTCGAGATGCCCAGGTGAATGGGCTGCACCTGGAAAAGGATTAGGGAGGATGGGTTCTTGGTCTATGGAACAAAGAACTGTGAAGTAGCTAAGATATTTTTAGTTAATCCTTTGGAGAAAGGCTTAACCTTACAACCTTTAGTCTCGGCTTTAGGAAAATATCACATTTATCTATGGATTGTCAAAGGCTCCAGTGTATTGATTTAATATATATACCTGAATATTAATATGAAAGCAATTTGCCATTAACTGCCAGTGGCCTCATTTGTTACACTCGGCCCTAGAGGGCCTCGAACCTCTGACTAGTCTTACACGGTCTGCAACAATACAAGGTCACTATGAGTCAAAGGCACACCACCTCTAGTCCGGTCCTGTGCAAAGCTCTGGAGATACAGTTTGTGAGGACAAAGATGAAAATAATCCCATTGTCCCAGAGACCCCATTTTATTCATCATGTTCTCACAAGAGCTTCAGACAGTGCTGGGAATGCAGATGTTCCATAACTACTGTTGATTTAAAAATAAATATTTGTTTACTGAACACTGGCACAGAAATTGCTTGTATCAGTCTTAAGAGAGACATTAAACCAAACCAAAGCTGCACCTTCTGGTGACAGTTGAAGCCATGGGTAGGGCCACTGAAAAAAGTGGGTGGGAAAGAAGGGGGACAAAAAGAACATTTGGAATGAATCAGCATATAGAAGTCAAAGGAGAATGTCTTAAGAAAAAGAGGGCCAAAAGAGAAATTGGAGATGAGTATTTCCAAGGACAAGGCAATCAAGTTTGTGATCTAGAAGTCACTGAGCAGATTACAAACTATGTCCAGGGAGACCTACTTCACTTCTTTGATCCTTTGCTTCTGATCTGTAAAATAATGATACAATAATTGTTGTTGTTGTTAAGTGCTGTCAAGTCAGTTCTGACTCATAGCAACCCTGTATAGGGTTTCCAAGGAGTGACTGGTGGGCTTGAACTGTTGACCTTGCAGTCAGCAGTCCAGTGCTTACCCAGCACCATAACACGACTCTGGATACAATTATAGTACTTACCTATCTCTTGGAGTCGTGGTGTGGCACTGTGAGTTAATGCACTGTACTGCAAAGTCAGTTTGAAGCACAAGGTTGGCGGTTCAAACTCACCAGATGCTCCTTAGAAACCCTATACAGGGTCGTTATGAGTGGGAACCGACTCGCCAGCACTTAACAACAACAACAATCTAACTTTTGGGTATAAATAATGACATGAAATCATGAGTATGATGTATTTACTGCTCCAAAAATATTAGTAACTATTGAGAAGAGGAAGAGAATCTAGTCAAGAAAAGTTTCCTTCAGTTGACCATTAGAGTGAAACTGGTAGTTGACAGGAATTCCCCAGCTGTAAGTGGGAAGAAATCAATGGAGTGTCCTTCTTCTTTCCTCTCCACATGGATAAAAAAACAAAAGCTCTGCTGTGGAGTCACTGATTCCCCACAATTATAATAAACCAAAACTTACCACCAAAGCCACATGAAATCTAGCCCCTGCCTACCTCTCAGCTTCTTGACCCATTTTCCTGTGCTCACACCACCAGCCCCCAAACACTCTCTCTCCGCAGGTCCCAGAAGCTTGGCATATGCTGTCTTGCTCCTTAGATATCTTCTGCTACTCCCATGAATCCAATAATTCACTAGAAAGTCATTGTTGTTGTTGTTGTCAAGTGCCATTGAGTCAATTCTGACCTGTAGCGACATGGTATAGGATTTCTGAGGAGTAGCTGGTGGGTTTGAACTGCCGACCTTGTGGTTAGCAGTCCAATGCTGATCCTACAGCACCATACTGGGAGTGCAGAAAGACTCCATTAAACTCATGCAAACAGCTATATTTATTATTACAGTTTTAGTATAGCAAAGGAGTTCTGGTGTGGCACTGTAGGATCAGCACAGAACTGCTAATCACAAGGTCAGCAGTTCAAACCCACCAGCAGATCCCCGGAAACTCTATACAAGGTTGCTATGATGGGACACTTAACATTATAACAAAGAGACTACTAAGGAACAGATGCATGGTCTAGGAGAATTTCATGCTCTAGAAAGGGATGTGGTAGCCTCCTGCTTGCATCACTATCACCCTTGGAGCTTCCTGGTCCAGAGCCTTGAATGGGGCCTCATTCTTGTGAAGTGCCGTCAAGTTGGTTCTGACTCATAGCGACCCTGTATAGAGTTTCCAAGGAGCGGCTAGTGAGCTTGAACCACCAACCTTGCAGTTCAAACCAACTTTGCAGTCCAGCGCATTAATCCACAGTGCCACACACAGGACTCTACTACAGAGCCGTAATTGATTAAATCAGTCCACCTCTCTTGAAGCCAGCTAATGGCATAAGGTGGTCCTCAGGTGTGGTCTGGAGGTCTCACCAAAGACATTTCAATCACTGAGGAAATTCCAAGATTTTCAAATGTTTGTCTCTTGTTGTTGTTGTTGTTGTTAAGTACCGGGCAGTCGGATCCAACTCATAGTGACCCTGTACAGAGTTTAAAAGCAGTAAATCTTTACGGGAGCAGAATGCCTCATCTTTCTCCATGGAATGGCTGGTGGTTTCGAACAGCTGACCTTGAGGTTAGCAACCCAATTTGTAGCCACTATGCTAACTGACAAAGAACAAATTCCTTGGGTAAAGTCAATGTAAATCTCCTAGCCAGGCAACTTGCTGAAAACGTTAGAATCACGATTTCATTTACCACTCTCAGTAATCACTTTGCTGCCTTGGCAATTGGCCACAAACGTAATGGCTTAAACCACCCCAGATGTACTGTCTTGCAATCTCATAGGTCAGAAGTTTGACCTGGTTCTCACTGGGCTAAAACTCAAAGTGTTGGCAAAGCCATGTTCTTTCTGGAGGCTCCAGAGGAGAATCAAGTTTCCTTGCCTCTTTCAATCTGAAGATTCCCACATTCCTTGGTTTGTGGCCCTGGTCTCCATCTTCAAATCCAGCGATGTTTCATCTCTCTGACCCTTCTTCTGTAGCCACACCTCTCTCTGATCCAGCCAGGAAAGGTTCTTCACTTGGAAAGATTCAGTGATGAGTGACAGTGGACATCTTCCAAAATTCATACATTTGATCTCTAAGCTATATTCATCCATGTTTGTTGTTGTTAAGTGCCATAGAGTCGGTTCCGACCCATAGTGACCCTGTATAGGGTTTCTGGTGAGCTTGAACCACTGACCTTCTGGCTCAAACCGACTATGCAGTCCAGTACATTAACCCACAACTCCACACCAGGACTCCATATTCATCTATAGCTCCTCCTTTTCCCTATCACTGCTACTAAAGTGGACATTATGATATTGGCTGCCTGCCAGGCACCCCACTTCCCATTATGGATTTAATTGTATCTCCCTAAAAGAAATATCCATCGCGCTTTTGTCAGTTTGTCATGCTGTGGTGGCTTGTGTGTTACTGTGATGCAGGAAACTATGCCACCAGTATTTTGAATACCAACCAGGCTGCTAATCTCACAGTCAGCTGTTCAAAACTACCAGCTGTTCTGC
>NW_006408588.1:16379481-16382836 GCF_000296735.1 Chrysochloris asiatica
TCAAAATGAGAAGAAACAACTACAAGCATCCACTAATAATCAGAACATGGAATGTATGATGTATGAATCTAGGAAAATTGGAAGTCATCAAAAATGAAATGAATTTATATCCTGAAGGCATTAGTGAGCGAAATGAACTGGCATTGGCTATTTTGAATCAGACAATAATATGGTTTACTATGTCAGGAATGACCAATTGAAGAGAAATGGTTTCACATTCATCATCAAAAAGAGTGTTTCAAGATCTATCTTGAAGTACAATGCTGTCCATGATAGGATAATATCCATATGTCAACAAGGAAGTCAGTTAATACCACTATTATTCAAATTTACACACCAACCACTACAGGAAAGGATGATGAAATTGAAGAATTCTGGCAACTTCTTCAGTCTGAAATTAATCAACTATACAATCAAGATGCATTGATATTTGCTGGTGATTGGGATGCAAAAGTTGGGAACAAAGAGGAAGGAAAATACAACCTTGGTGATAGAAATAATGCTGAAGATCACATGACAGAATTTTGCAAGATCAATGCAAATGCTTTTTGTCAACAATTTACGATGTCTATACATGTGGACCTCACCAGATGGAATACACAGGAATCAAATGGACCACATCTGTGGAAAGAGATGGTGAGACGTTCATTCAATACTATCAGCCAAAACAAGGCCAGGGCAATTCAAACTGCAAGTTCAAACTGAAGTTGAAGTTAAAACAAGTCCACATGATCCAAAATATGACTTTCAGTATATTCCACCTGAATTTAGAAACCATCTCAAGAACAGATTTGATACATTAGATACTAATGACTGAAAACCAGAAGGGTGGTAGGATGGCACCAAGAAGGTCATACTTGAAGAAAGCAAAAGATCATTAAAAAGACAGTAAAGGCACTAAGTGGATGTCAGAAGAGACTCTGAAACTTACACTTGAACTTAGAGAGGCTAAAGCAACTGGAAGATATGAGGAAATAAAAGAGCTGAATAGAACATTTCTAAGGACAGCTCAAGAAGGCAAAGTATTATCATGAAATGTGCAAATACCTAGAGTTAGAAAACCAAAAGGAAAGAGCATGAGCAGCATTTCTCAAGCTGAAGAAATGAAGAAAAAAACTCAAGCCTCGATTTGCAATACTGAATAATTCTATGGCCAAAATATTGCATAACACAGGAAACATCAAAAGATGGAAGAAACACAGAGTCACTGTACCAAAAAGAAATGGCCGATATTCAACCAGTTGAAGAGGTAGCATATGATCAAGAACTAATGGTACTGAAGGAAGAAGTTGAAGGTGTACTGAGAACATTGGCAAAACACAAGATTCCAAGAAGTGACAGGATACAAAGTGAAATCTTTCAACAAACTGAGGCAGCATTGGAGGTACTCACTCATCTATGCCAAGAAATTTGGAAGACAATTACCTAGTCCACCAATGGGAAGAAATCCATATTTGTACCCATTCCAAGGAGAGGTGACCCAACAGAATTCAGAAATCATTAAACTATATCATTAATATCATATGCCAGTAAAACTTGCTGAAGAGAATTCAAAAACAGTTGCAGCAGTACATTGACAGAGAAATGTCAGATATTCAAGCAGGATTCACAAGAGGACATGAAACTAGGGATATCATTGCCGATGTCAGATGGATCTTGGCTGAAAGCAGAGAATGCTAGGAAGATGTTTTCTTGTTGTTGTTAAATGCCATCAAGTAGGTTCCAACTCATAGCAACCCTGAATAGGGTTTCTGAGTAGCGGCTGGTGTGCTTGAACTGCCAATCTTGCAGTTCAAACTGACCTTGCAGTCCAGTGCATTAACCCACTGTGCCACACCAGAACTCAAGAAAGATGTTTACCTGTGCTTTATTGACTGTGCAAAGGCTTTTGACTTTGTGGATCATGAAAAATCTATGGATAACATTGTGAAGAATGGATATTCCAGAACAATCAACTATGCTCATGAGGAACCTGTACATAGACCAAGAGGCAGTCATTAAAACAGAACAAAAGGATACTGATTCATTTAAAATTAAGATAGGTGTGCACCAGAATTGTATCCATTCACCGTAATTGTTCAATCTGTATGCTGAGCAAACAATTCAAGAAGCTGGATTATATGAAGAAGAACGTGGTATGAGGATTAGAGGAAGACTCATTAATAACCTGCAATATCCAGACGACACAACCTGGAAGTGGAGAGGACCTGAAATATTTACTGATGAATATCAAAGACCACAGGCAGCCTTCAGTAGGGGTTGCACTTCAATATAAAGAAAACTAAAATCCTCACAATTGGACTAATAAATGTTGTTCTGGTTAAGTACCATAGAGTCAGTTGCTATATAGGATTTCCAAGGCCTTTTCAATCTTTGCAGGAGCAGAAAGCCTCATTTTTCTCTCGCAGAGTGACTGGTAGGCTCAGACTACCAACCTTGTGGTTTGCAGTCCAGTGTTTGTCATATGAATTCACCACACTCCCCGAGCCAAAAAAATAACATCATGATAGATGGAGAAAAGACTGATGTTGTTAAAGACTTCATTTTGCTTGGATCCACAATCAAGGCATGGAAACGGCAGTCAAGAAATCAAATGACGTATTGCATTAAGTAAATCTGCTGCATAAGACCTCTTAAAGTGTTCAAGAGCAAAGCTGTCAGTTTGAGGACTAAAGTGCACCTGACCCAAGCCATGGTATTTTCAATAACCTCATATGCATGTGAAAGTTGGGCAATGAATAAGAAAGACCATAGAAGAATTGATGCGTTTGAATTATGGTACTGGAGAAGAGTATCAAAAGTACCACGGACTGACTGCCAGAAGGATAAACAGATTTGTCTTGGAAGAAGTACCGCCAGAATGCTCCTTAGAAGCAAAGGTGGCAAGAATTCTTCTCTCACACTTTGAGCATGTTGTGAGGAAAGACCAGTGCCTGAAGAAAGACATCATGCTTGGTAAAGTCAAAGGTCAGAGAAAAAGAAGAAGACCCCCAACAAGATGGACTGACACTGTGGCAGCAACAAAGGGCTCAAACATAACAACAATTGTGAGGATGGCGCAGGACAGGGCAGTGTTTCATTCTGTTGTGCACAGGGTCGCTATGAGTAGGAATCAACTTGATGGCACCTGCTAATCAAAAGGTTGGCAGTTTGAATCCAAGGAGAATGCAGTCTGCTTTGTAAAGGTTTACAACCTTCTCTAGGGTTGCTGTGAGTTGGAAGCAAATGGCTTTGTTTTGTTATTCTAATTAGGCCATACTAGAGTACGGTGGATCTTAAACCTAATCGCTGTGAATAGTGTCTTATTTCAAAAAGCTTAGGGGAAAGACAGATGCCATGTGAGGACCCACCTATA
>NW_006408589.1:0-13495 GCF_000296735.1 Chrysochloris asiatica
TATGTTGTGTTTTCATTCACATTTGTTTCTAGGAATTTTGTGAATTCATGTTTTATTTCTTCTACTAACCAGTAGTTTTTCAGCAGGGTGTTCTTCAGTTTCCATGTATTTGATTTTTTTTTTTTCCTTAGTCTTCCTATTGTTGATTTCTAATTTTTTATCATTGTGGTCTGAGAAGATGCTTTATAATATTTTGATGTTTGTAAATTTATGGAGGCTTGTTTTGTGGCCTAACATGTGGTCTATTCTATAGAATTTCCATGTGCACTAGAAATGTGCATTGTACTGTTGTTGGATTGAATGCTCTGCACACATCTATGAGGTCCAGTTGGCTGATTGTGTTATTTAGTTCCTCGGTGACTTTGTCAATTTTCTTTCAGGTTGTTCTATCCATTTTCCAAAGTGGTGTATTAAAATCGCCTGCTATTATTGTAGATTCGTCTATTTCTTTCTTCAAATCTATGAGAGGTTGCTTTATATATATTTGGAGCTCTTTCATTGGGAGCACAGATATTTATTATGGTGTGTCATTTTGTTTAAGTGTTCTTTTAATCATGTTCTTTTAATTTCCATCTTTATCTATTAAGCTGGTTTTTTGCATTAACGTTTATTTTATCAGAAATTCGTATTGCCACCCCTGCTAATTTTGGTTGCATTTAGCTTTGTATATTTTTCTCCATCCTTTGACTTTTAGTCTGTTTTTGTCTTTAAGTGTAAGGTGTGTCTCTTGCAGACAGCATATTGAAGGATTTTTTTTTTAATCCATTTTGCCACTCTCCATCTCTTAACTGGTGCATTTAATCCATTTCCATTTGGTGTAATTATGGAGAGGTATGGATTAATTGCTGTCATTATGTTTGTTTTTGTGTGTTGCTGCTGGTTTCTTTGTTTTGCATGTCTTCCTGTGCTGAGTTCATGTTTTTTTGTATTCTTTCTTGTTAGTTTCTTCATAGTTTCAATTTTTCCATGTTCTTCTTGGATTTGCATTTTCTTGGTATATTGTGAAATATTAATTTTCTTTGAGGTTACTTTATAGTTTATTAACTTTCCCTCCATTTAATACAGCTTATTTTATCCTGTAATCTACCTGACTACTTGGATCTCTGTTCTTATATATTTGCCTTCTTTCACATTGTAATTGTTTTGATTATAAACTGACTGTCCAGATTCTCTGATTTTGTTCTGATGGTTTTGTTCTGTTCTTGACTCTTCCATTTGTCAATTGAATTCCAGATGGTGCTGCCACATATGTCAATCTCTGGTTGTTGTCAGTTCTTGTTGGTTCTCAGTCCACAGAACTCCCTTTAGGATGTTTTGTAGTGCAGGGTTGGCTTTGGCAAAATCCCTTAGCTTCTGTTTATCCTGAAATGTTTTGATTATACCATCATATTTGATGGACAGCTTTGCTGTGTATAGAATTCTTGGTTGGCAGTCTTTTCCTTTCAGGGTTTTATATATGTCTCTCCATTTTCTTTTTGCCTGCATGGTTTCTGCTAAGAGATCCAAACTTAATCTGACTTGCTTGCCTTTGTATGTAACATTTCTCTTTTCCCTAGCTGCTTTCAGGATTCACTACTTATCTTTGATTTTGAAGAGTTTGATTATGATATGTCTTGGTGATTTTGGGGGGGAATGTGTCCTTCCTGGAGTTCGCTGAATTTCTCGAATGCTTATCTTGCTGCTTTTCAGGATGTTAGGGAAATTTTCTTCCAGCAGCTCTTCAATTATCTCCTTTGTGGACTTGTGTGGTTCTTCCTGGTCTGGAATGCCGATTATAATAATTCTTAAGTTATTCCTCTTCATGTTGTCCAACATGGATCTTAGACCTTCTTCAGATTTCTCCGTTTTCACTCTTTTTACTACTCAACTCAACAGAGTAACTGCATAGTGTATGGTAGCTGGTATTGGTTCTTGCCTGGATTGTGGGATTTTATAGGGTGTGATTGTAACTTGACTACAATCACGATGACCGCAATTGCTGTCTCTTCTTGCATAACGTAGGGAAAGAAAGAGCCTTTAAAGGTAAAGAGAGGACCAAAAAACAAAACAGCAACAGCAAAAAAGACAGATCTAATACTGTAGTCTAAAATCACAGGAAGGAGAGAAGAGAAAAAAAAAAAAAATTCTGTAGCCAAATATGAATATAATTTAATGTTCCTCTCTCGGCTTCTTGCCTTCAAGGCTGCCTGAGAAATTTCATGATGCCACTGTTGGTTGTTATGACATAACTCAAGATTTAATTTTTGGCCTGTTTCCTTTCTAGTCTGTCTCTCTTCTGCTCCATAACCCCCATTCAGGCCTTTTCCCTAGAGATAAACAGTTCAGGGCCAGCCTGGCTGTTTTGTGCTGCTGTTTGGTTTTAAATGGAAACTGTTCCTTTAAGTTTTGAGCAGATCAGTGAGTGGACACCCATCTCACCCCCAAAGGGTTCTACTGTGCATGCAGTATGGAGGTGCACAGACAGCAAGAAACCAATAAACAGATTAAAAAAAAAAATGTCTACACCTTAATGTCTGAGGATTGGTCAGGTGACAAGCATCCGTGGGGGCTCTGATCTTTCCCTCACTCTGTCTCACCCAAGATGGCCACTTCAGGAGCCACTGAGGACAGCAGATCCCAAAGCACTAGATGTTTTGCTTCTGTTACAAACCGCACTGGCTGTAAGCCTTCAAACTTTTAAAATATTCCTCTATATGTGGTTCAGAGTTCTGGAACCATCCCCTGAACCTACTTCATCCAATATTCTGTGTTATTGCTGACAGAGATCCTCACTGCACTTCTTGATCCATCAAGCCCCCTGGCAGATTCTTATAAGACAAGTTGCACAGTGGATAAGTGAAGCTGCCACATTTAGTGGGGAGTTCTGGTAGCACTGTAAGATAAACACTCAACTGCTAACTCCAAGGTCTTCAGCTCAAACCCACTGGGTGCTCCTCGGGAGAAAGATGAGGTTTGTGCTCTTATATATAGGCTCACTGGGAGTTGGAATTAACTTGATGGTAGTGTTGCTGGATCTTTGTTGTTGTTGTTATGCCACAAGGAACATAGGGTGGTCTCTGGACACGAGTCTGTGAGGAATTAGGGCCCTCTGTCTAACAGCTGGCAAACAACAGAATGCTGCCAATAGCCATAAGTGAGCATGGGGGTCAATCTTGCTGGAATTGAGGTCCTAGAATCCTGACTGACACCATAATTGAAGCCTCCTGAGATAACTTGCAGCAGAAACCCAGCTAAGCTGTGCTTGTATTCCTGAGCACGGACGCTGCAAGATAATAAGCACATGTTGTTCTAAACTGCTAAGTGTTGGAGTTATTTGCTATGCAGGAATAGATAACGAACACACAGGCAAACTGGCAAACATTCTATTTTTTGACCTGGATAAAGTATACATAAAAACTTTCTGGGAGGTCAGGTTCAAATCTTTGGACTCCTTATAGTTCTATGCTGGACAGTGATGGAGTGGAGAGGACTGGACCTGGACATGAGGATACCCAGGCCCCACCCTGTACCCCAGACAGTAGGTGACAGCTCTGGTCAATTCCCCCTACAAACAATCATCATCAGAATGTCCTCAGATCTGTGCAGTCTTGGGAGCAAGTTCTAGTATCATTTGACACGAAATTCCAGTCCTAGTTCCTCAGAGTGTGGTGTGGAATGGAGGGGTGTACTTCTGGAGGTACATTCTCAGGGCCTGTGGACTCTTTGCCCAATAGGGAGAGGATAGTTAGAGGACCAGCGTAGGATCTCCCAAAGCACACGAGCCTCAGCAGGGGTCCTTTTCACCTGGGTCAAAGAGTGGTCCTGGAAGACCTTGTTCCAACCTCTGTGGATGAGAGTGAGGTGACTGCAGGCACATTCCAGAATGGAGGCAGCCCAGGAGAGATGGGAAGAGGGCATTCAATTTGCACAGCCATGATGACAGCTGCCTGCTGTAATCATAAAGACAAGAAGAAGCACGTGTATTCTTGCTATGCACTAAACTGGGACACTTAACTCTTTTTTCCTTCTATTAACTTACACCACCTTTGCTCTTTGAAACCACTGGTTTGGAAAAGCGATTGATCTGATCTTGCCACATAAGGAATTTTTAATTTCTTCCAATACATGTTGTTGTTGTTAAACATGAGCCAGTTCCAACTCACAGTGACCCTGCACAGGGTTTCTGAGGCTATAAATCTTTGTGGGGACCAGAAAGTCTCATCTTTCTCCTGTGAATCAGACAGTGGGCTTGCAGTCAGTACTTACCCTACAGTATCTACATATACACACACACACACATATATACAAGGGTGAGTAAAAAATTATCTGTACTCTGGTTATATGAAAATGTCCAGCCATGTCCATGGCTGATGACAACATTGAGCATGTATGTGAAATGATTCTGCCAAATAAACAAGTGATAATGGATTATGTGGCAAATCATTTGCAAATTAGCCATGGTTCTGCCTATGAAATAAGCCACAACAGACTTGGGTTTCGAAAAGTTTGTGCATGGTGGGTACTGAACCAACTAATGGAGAGTATAAACAGAAGCATTTGGAAGCCTGCAAACAAAAATTGGACCAATACTCAAACGAAAGTAAAAGTTTCCTAAAAAAATCATTACTGGTGATGAGACATGGGTTCATCACTAACAGCCTGAGAGTAAATGGCAGCGTATGGAATGGAAACATCCTGAATCACTGACCAAGAAAAACTTCAAAATCAACCATCAGCTGGAAAATTGATGCTTACAATTTTCTGGAATTCTCAAGGAATTCTCAAGTGCCAGTATTGGAACACTTTCAGGAAAAAGCTCACCAACCAACAGTGCTCATTACAGTGAGATGCTCACTGAAGAGCTGAAGCCTAAACTTCAGAGAGAGGAAAGAAGAAAGAAAAGGGAAAAGTTGGTTCCAGAATATGAAAGGAAAATTGCAAAGTCAAAGCTAATAAATGTTTATATTTAAACATGTTTTACAAGCAGTAATATTATACCAACTGGTACACTGCAATCAAATTACACACTAATAGAAAATCATTTAAAACAGGGCCTGGATATTTTAATGTCTTTAATTTAATACATTTTAATAGGTCAATATAAAAAAGCTTTTCACAATTAAGGTGTCTGTATAGAAAGAAGCTTCATCGAGAATCTAACTTCCTGATGCTTTAGACCAGCATAACCTTTGTCATCTTTGTTTTGTGACTTGTAAAGTAGTTATTTATTTTAAACTTATAGGGCTTTTAAGGCAAATACTTTTTAAGTACCTACTAACGAGCTCTGGTACCATAGTGGTTACAAATCAGGCTGCTAACCTCAGGGTCAGCAGTTCAAAACCATCATCTGTTCCATGAGAGAAAGAGAAGGCCTTCTGCTCCCGTAAAGATTTACAGCCTCAAAAACCCTGTACAGGCTTGCTATGAATTGGAATCCACTCCATGGCACATAACAACAACAACAAATGTGCTGAGAACTTTATCTATTTTACCTCATTCAGTCCTAACTTGATCCTTATCAGTATATATTAATTATTGTTGCTGGGTGCCTTCCAGTCAGTTCCAACTCATAGTGACAATGATCCCTGGTAGCATAGTGGATTACGAACAGAATTGCTAACTGCAAGGTCAGTAGTTCGAATCTACCAGTTGCTCTACAGGAGAAAGATGAGGCTGTCTCGTCTTGTAAAGATTTGTAGCCTAAGAAACCCTATACAGGGTCACTATAAGTTGGAACCGACGTGGTGGCATGAAACCACCACCATTTTAAGGAGTTCTGGTGGCGTAGTCAGTAAGTGATGGACTGTAACCAAAAGGTCTGTGGTTCAAACTCACCAGCTGGTTCACAGGATCAAAGACCTATGATCTGATCCCATAAAGATTGTTTTTGTTGTTGGTTGTGCAGTGTCAAGTTAGTTCTGACTCTTAACAACCCTCTATAGGATTTCTGAGAGTGACTGTTGGGTTTGAATCACCGATTTTATGGTTAGCAGTCCAGTACTTATTCTACAGCACCACACCAGGGTTCCCCCATGAAGAATTCTTGGCATTGTTGTTAAGTGCCATTGTGTGAGTTCTGACTCATAACTACCCTATATATAGAGTTTCTGAGACTATAAAACTTTATGGGAGTAGAAAGCCTAATTTTTCTCCCACAGAGCAGTTGGTGGTGTCAACCTTGTGATTTGCAGTTCAGTGCTTCTCCTTTAGAGCCACTGTACTACTCCATAAAGGTTGTTATTGTTGTTAAGTGCCATCGAGTCAGTTCCAACTCATTGGACCCTGTATAGTGTTTCTGAGGAGCAGCTGGTGGGTTTGGACCATTGACCTGGCCATTATCAGTCCAGTACTTATCCTATAGCACCACACCAAGACTAAGGATTATGACTTAAGAAATCCTATGGACTGGTTCTATTCTGTCCTAGAAGGTTGCTATGAGTTGGGATCAGCTTGATGGCATACAACAACAACAACAATGTCTATATTACATATGGGGAAATTGAAGTACAAGTGAGTAAGTTCCAGGCCCCAAGGTCCCCTTAGAATTTTAACTAGAGCTAGAACTCACATCTCAGGATCTGGGGGGATGAAAGAGGAAAAGGTGATCCTCCTTAATAAAGGTCTTGAGATTGGCAATTGGTATATTCGCACTGCCTTCCTATCTTGGGTCATAGCAGATCTTAACTTTAAAAGCAATGACATGGATGGTGGATTAGGGAGAAGCACTTTTCAGACTTTCACCACACAGAATACTGGGTGAAGCAGATTCAGGGGACAGTCCCAGAACACCGAACTACATATAAAGGAATATTTAGAAGGATCGAAGGCTTACCGCTAATGGGATTTGTAGCAGAAGCAAGAAAAGTCTTGAAACGGCCATCTTGAGTGGGGTAGAGATGGTGAAAGATCAAGGGAGCACTCTCATTGCAGGGGTAAATCAAATACAAAGTTGTGAGAAAAACATTCCAGGATAAGCAAAAAGTAAGGGACTTTGTCAAAGCCAACCCAGGATGACCTTTATCAATATTCCTATTTAATATTGTCTTGGAAATCTTAGCCAGAGCTCTAAGGTAAGTTTGGGAAATTAAAGCTGTCCATATGATCCATCAATTCTTCTACTTGGTATATATCCACAAGAAATATGAGCCACAACATGAGTAGGTATAGCCACACTAATGTTTATCACAACACTATTCACAATAGCAAAAAGATGGAGACAGCCTAAGTGCCCACCAATGGAAGAATGGATAAACAAAATTTGGTACATGCACACAATGGAATATTATAATACCTTGATAACAAGGAAGCTACAAATCACTGCATAACATATATGAACCCTGAGGACATTTTGCTGAGTGTAATTAGTCAGTCACAAAAGGACACATATTGTATAAGACCATTAATATAAAAGCTTAAGAAAAGGTAAAAGAAGAAAAAAAATATTTTTTGGTTATCAGGGGTGGGAGAGAGGGATGGGTAGAGCACAGGTTAGGGTATAGACATATCATAGTTCAGGTGTTAGAGAGGGCAATATACAAGGAAAGGGAGGGCAATACATAAGAAGAGGGAGGGGTGTGGAAGAATAAGGTAGATAGGGAAATACTTAGGCAAGATTGTGTGGGCTAAATGGAACATAGGTAAATAGTGATATATGTTCAACTTGAAACAACAGGGCTCTGTGATACAGGGATTGAGGCATATTCTGAATGAGTAAAAGAGGAGAAATAATGTTAAGATGCTTGACTGTCTTATGGATATTGGTTTTCCATGTCTACTATTGTAAAATAGACACTTGAGTGGGATAGAAAGGAATATTGGGACACAAACAGAAAGTTTGTAAGCCTGCCTTCAGTTTGTAACTCATTGGAATACCTAAAAGGAGTTCTAGAACTTGTCCAGTGAAATAGGTTTCTTGTGGAATAGGTGTGTAGGACCTTAGGTGGAATTCTGAGTGCCATCTAGAACCTTCTGAGGTGGGGCATTCCTACTTGAAAGGACATGAAGACCAACCCAGAGCAGCTAGAGAAACAGAAGATATGTCCTAAAAGAAAGACTAGCAGGAAAACCCAAAAAAAACCCAGCAATCTGTTTGGCTATTACAAGAACAAGCAATCTGTTTGCCAGGAAGTAATCAAGTCCCTTCAGGACAACCCCCAGCCCCCACGTCTGAAACTCAAAGGGAACACATAAATAGGCATGTAAGCTCACTGGCGACTGAGTTGGTTTACTTGTGAGTGGAAGTTGGAGAAAGTCAGTAATGAACCATGTTCAACCATGTTCCATAAACTCCTGTTGACCTTGAGAGGAGAGGGAGAAGAGGAAGGAGTGATTGGCCCAAAGTTTGGAGAGACTTGGGAACACCTGAGCCCATGGACATTGACCTAGCCATGGTGGGCTACAACTGAGAATGAAGTGTCCAGCTGATATTAAGTAGGGGAAGACACACAAGAACACCCAAACTAGCAGATAGTACACATTTGATGTAGCTTTGATGGCTTGATGACCAGAGGTCTACTAGATGAATATAAAGAAATTTGATAAATGAAGCAAGTGTAATTTGCCACCATTTTATGAACTTGACCTATACTTATAGATACAGTAGCTCAAAATACCAACCAAAAAGGAATGAGGATCAAGCCTATCATCTCAATACGCAGGGTTGATAGGGATGGGCAACTTAGACATTGGCTGCCTAACATGAAGTGTGGAAGAACTATAGAGGCATGAAGTGGCTAGCTTACAAGTTTTCAAGAGGCAGTTTAGTTTCAGAGTGCATGGGGGAAGGTAGACTCCTCACTGAATAGTTTTCATCTTGTCTAGATGGGTCTGGTGAAAGAAGATGGGGATATGATTCTTTTGATTCAATAGTGAGTGCTAGTTACCATGAATAATTGTGATTGTCACAACTGTAAAGGTAGAAGTTTTGTACTATAAAGGGGGGAGTAGTTAATCTTACATTCCAGGAAAAGAGGCCCCTAGGACCATCAATGGAGAAGAGCATGAACAGAACATGGGACCCTATCCAGAGAAGCAGCAACACCAGAGATGGTGGCAGAGGTGATAACACGGAGAGCTAGAGCAGCTAAGGACTCTAGACTAATGGAAAGAGAAAGGCTGTGCGCTGGCAGCCAGGAGGTAGGCTTGCAGAATGTACCCTTGTGTTGTTTAAATCTTATATATTTCTGAGTGTTTTTGTGTGCATCGAACAACAGCAAAGGGAATAGAAACAAATACTATTAAATGATGATGTGTGGAGGAGACAGTAATCATTGCAATGAAACAAAATATGATAGGATGAGTGCAAAATTGATGTTCTGCCATGTAATTCACCACTCATCACCATGTAATTCATCACTCAATTCACCAAAATATAAGCTTTTAAAACAACAAAAAAAAGCTATGACATGCTTGACTTGACCTCAGTTTCAGAGAAGCAAGGACAGGAGCCTCAGTTTCCACCCATTTCTTTAAGAACAATTTTGGTCTGACTCAGACTTGCTTGTGCATGTAAATAGGTAATGCTATTTCATACTTAAGTTGCTGTCCATGGTGAGCTAAAATTGATACTTCTAAGTTATCAGAATCAAAATGAGGATCGTAAAACATTTTTGTGTGTGTGAATATGTGGACATGGAGATATGAAATCCCTGTCAAGACCTCTTCCTTGCCCCTTGGGGTTACCATGGTTACCAACTAGTGAAAAGATTACCCAGGAGACAGCTCAAAACCAGAACAAAAGAGAACACATTCTTTAACTCCTACACATTTCTTAGTGCCAGGTAGTCACAGCCTGCAGCAAGGATTCAATGAAGCCAAACTGATTAGATGGCAGTTGTCACCAAGATTGTAGAAGGGGAGTCCTATTGGTATACTACCCTTATAAATGTTGGTTTGTTGTATAGAAGGGGAAATGGGTCTCTTGCTGCCCAACTGTCTAACATCAAGACCATGGTCCACTCCAATGTTCCTGAAGCATGAACAAAGGACCACAGAGAGACAGCAGAGAGTCTTGGTGACTGTTAGTTTTCTAGAGCTACTATAGCAAAGTACCCCAAACTGAGTAGTTTATAAGAACACACTGGAGTGATTCACAGTTCTAGAGGTCCAAATTACGATGTTGACTGTACTTTTTTCTTCCAAGGGCTCTGAGGGAGAGTCATTTAGCTTTTGGTAACCCTTAATATCTCAACCTTTGTCACCTTCATCACATGGTTGTCTCCCCTCTGCATCTCTTCTCCTCTTCTATAAGGACACCAGTCATAGGGGATTAGGATTGATTTTACTCCAGTGTGACCTCGGAGTCCTGGTGTGGTGATGTAGGATAAGCACTGAACCAAAAGATCTGTTTGAACTGAGAGATTGGTGGTTCCATCCTACCAGCAACTTCTCAGAAACCCTATATAGGGTGGCTATGAGTTGGAATCTACTCAGTGGCACCTAACAATAGCAACAACAAGTGTGTCCTCACATCAGCTTAACTGATAACATCTTCAAAGACCTTATTTCCAAAGGAGGCCATGCTCCCAGGTACAGTGATTAGAATTTAAGCATGTCTTTTGGGTGGACACAAATCAATCCATAAGTAACTTTATCCTCTGACCCCAACCCCAGAGTCAGGAGACCAATCCTAGGGAGCAAAGGCTGACTTGGAAAATGGACCTGGCTTTGTGTCACCTACAATAGACCTCATTTCAAAGGTAGGCAGATGGGGCTGACTGATCACTCAAGGTAAAGTCTCCAAATCCATTGCTATTTTTTATTGTTGTTACTAACTATCATATTTATCTCCACTTTATATTCTGTAAAACCAATTCACAGAGCCTGCCTTCTCATTTTGTCCTCAGGGAATTTCGACATCAGAAGTTGTGACCACTGAGAATACCCCAAATTAAAATAAATAAATAAATAATATATAATCAAATGAGTTCAAGTCAGCGATGGTTGACAAGCTATACTTTGTAGGCATTTAAAATATTATGATTTACAGATTTTAACTAAGCATTTACTCATTTTTAAATTTGCATTTTTCTTTTCAGGTTTTGGAGGCTCTAAAATGTTTTTCAGATTCTAAATACCTATGAACCTTTGAAAAGTTGTTGCAATGTGGCGCTGTAGGCTAAGCACTCGACCATAAGGTCAGTTTGAACCACAAGGTCAGCGGTTCAAACTCACCAGCTGCTCCTTGGGAACCCTATACAGGGTCACTGTGAGTGGAAACCAACTGGACGGCACTTAATATAACATAACACAGTGCTTAATGGATAAATAGTATTGCCAGCAGGAGGCATCCTTGCCCACCGGCTATGGTTATAAACCTAAAAATTCTTCAAAATATAATTTTACATACATAATAAACATGGCTGTATAGATCAATCAAATCAATTAAATTCTGTTCTGACACCAACTGCACAGGCAGTATTTCTTCTTCTGACCCTGACTACCTGGGGCCATGTCCTAGTTCACAAGTTCAAGGGTAGTCTTCCGGATGCCAAGTCTGCCCAAGACCCTCAGACCAGCCACAAACTTGGGAATCCTCATGACTCCCTTACTTCTGACCTACTGGTTATAAATTGAGGGGTTCCTTTGCCTTCTCAGGATACCAGCCATAGCTTGGGGTTACCTGGAGCTCTGGTAGCATGCTGATTGTGAGTTGGGCTGCTAATCTCAAGGTCAGCAGTTCAAAACTACTAGCTGTTCCATGGGAGAAAGAGGAGGCTTTCTGCTCCTATAAAGATTGACAGCCTCGGAAACCCTATACAGGATCTCTATGAGTCAGAACCGACTCCACAGCACACCACTACCACCACCATGGCCCCCACACTTTTGATCTGTAGGGTCCCACTACTCTCTTTGACTAAGAAATGTGCAAGAGTGATTCCCAGAACCCAGAAAAGAGCTATGCTTATGATTAGTTTTATTATAGCCCCCAAAATAAGCATAAAGAGACACAAAGGGTGAGGTCTGGGATGGGGGGCCCCAATGTAGAGCTTACAGTTCTCAAAAGGAACATGCCGCCGCCTCCTGAGTACTGATGTCTTTCATCAACCAGGAAGGCCATGAAACTTCTGTGTCCAGAGCCTTTACTGGGACCTCATTAAGTAGATATGACTGATTGGATCATACTCTATTGCCTTCCCTGAAGTGGACTGATATCATGAGTGGTCTTTCTGGCTGCACCAGCCCCTGCACTATAGTTATTCATTAACACAAACTCAGGTGTGGGCTGGAGGCCTCTAGATCAAAGGCACCTCAAATACTCAAGGCATCCAAAGGCTTTAGCGTTATTGCTCAGGAACCAAGTACAATGACTACATTACTTATTTAAAGTAATTCTTTACTCCGCAATGACCACACAACATGTCTAGCACACAGATGACAAATACTAATTTCACATATTAATGAGGTAACAAGCAGGATAGCAGCGTTGCCTCAGAGAAGTGTCTGAGAGGCTGACATAGACAGTTATGGAAAGAGATTACCAAAATGATTGCTAAATTACACATAAAACTGGTCAGTGTCCTACAAGAAAATAAACCATAACCTTTGGGATTATTCTTTCTACTGGATAGAAATTATTTGTATTTCTACCAAGCCAGCACAAAATCATTTGCAACTTATCAGTCTTCTACAAGTTAATATGTAACTTTGTAGAACCTCGCCTGTAATCAATGGTAAATAGTAAGGCTAACAAAGGCAATTCTGCTAGAGAGACCCCAGAGTGATACCGAAAGAACCGGAAGATTGTCCTTTACTCTGTTCCACGTTTTCGATACATTTTCTTAACAATGGAAAGGGACAAGAAAAAGTTTCTGGGGTAAGTCCTTGTGTTGGACTTAAGTCATTTGGGACCACTTCAGGTTGATGTGTTTTCATATTTGTTCAACATGTATTTAACAGGTCATTGGGGAATTTGTGCTGCTGTTGTCAATAAAAACCATACAGAAACAAAGTCACTTATTCATTTTCATGGTCAGAGCAAAGTCAACATTCTGAAAATATTCAGCAAAGCATTTGCTGCCCCCCCCTCCCCCCTTCACCTTGCCTGGGGTTCATGTTCTTCTTTTAGCTCTCTTTGGAAATTATCCAAATCAAATAACTTTGTGGGAGGCACAGTAGAGTTTTAATTTTAGGTAATGGATTAGTTTCTATAAGTAAACAGCATGGTGGGGTGGATTACTGGGCTTCTGAATTTCAGCAGATGACACTACAGACTCCAAGCTTGCTCTGACTCTGCATGGACATAGCAAAATGTTCACAAGCAGCAAATCTATGGAGACACAGAGAGGATCAGTGGTTGACAGGGACATGGGCAGTGACTGCTGATGGGGTGATTAAAATGTTCTGGAATTAGACAGTGGTGTTGTGCAGGCTTATGAATGTACTAAAAATGACTGAATTGGCTGCGAACCTTAAGGTCAGCTGTTCGAAACTACCAGCTGCACCGCGGGAGAAAGATGAGGCTTTCTACTCCTGTAAAGATTTACACCCTCGGAAACCCTGTACAGGGTCGCTATGG
>NW_006408589.1:46466-58758 GCF_000296735.1 Chrysochloris asiatica
CGGTGGCATAGTTTTCAGAATCACAACAACTCACAAGCCTCCACAGTACTGCAAAATGACAGATGAGTGGTGGAGAGGAAGGATTAGTAGCTGGAGAAAATGGTCTTGGTGATAGAAATAATGTCGGAATGCGCATGGCAGAATTCTGCAAGACCAATGACTTCTTCATCGCAAATGCCTGTTTTAAACAACATAAAAGACAAGTATACATGTGGATCTCACATGATGGAATACACAGGGATCAAACTGACTACATATGTGGGAAGAGACAGTGAAAAAGCTCCATATTCATCAGCCAAAACAAGGCCAGGGGTAGACTGTGGAACCATTGCTCATATGCAAGTTCAGCTGAAGAAATTAAAACCAGTCCACAAGATCCAAAATATGACTTTAAACATATCTCAGCTGAATTTAGAGACCACTTCAAGAACAGATTTGGCGCATTAGGCACCAATGACTGAAAAACAGAAGAGTTGTGGAACAACACCAAGAACGTCATACAGGAAGAAAGCAAAGGGTCATTTAAAAGACAGGAACAAAAGAAAGATAGAAATAAAAATGGATGTCAGAAGAGTTCTGAAACTTGTTCTCCAGCATAGAATTGCTAAAGGGAATGGAAGAAATGAGGAGGTTAAAAAAAAATTGAACAGAAAAATTTAAAGGGCACTTTGAGACAATCAAGTCAAATATTATAATGAAATGTGCAAAGACTTGGAGTTAGAAAACCAAAAGGTAACAGCAGCTCAGCATTTCTTAAGCTGAAAGAAATGAGGCAAAATTTAAGCCTCTGCTTGAAATATTGAAGCCTCCTATGTGCCAAATATTGAATGATGCAGAAAGATTCAAAAAAAGATGGAAGGAATATACAGAATTACTGTACCAAACAAACAAAAAATGGTCAGTGTTCAGTCATTTCGAGAGGTAGCATATGATCAAGAATCAATGGCAGTGAAGGAAGAAGGCCAAGCTGCTATGAAGGCATTGGCAAAGAAAAAGGCTCCAGGAATTTTTAGAATACAAATTTAAATCTATTAACAAAGTGATGCAGCACTGGTGGCAACCTCATTCATCTATGTCAAGAAATCTGGAAGGCAGCTAGCTATCTGATTAGTTGACTGGAAGAGAACCATATTTGTTCCCATTCGGAAATCATTAAAACAATATTATTAATATCACATGCAAATAAAATTTTGCTGAAGATACTTCAAAAATGGCTGCAACAGTACATTGACAGGGAACTGCCAGAGGTTCAAACCAGATTTAGATGAGGAAATGGAACAAGGGATTACATTACTGACATCAAATGGATATTGGCTGAAAGCAGAGAATACCAGGAAGATGCTTATTTGTACTTGATTGACTATGCAAAGACTTTCGACTATGCGGACTGTGACAAGCTACGGACAACATTTCAAAGAAAGGTTATTTCAAACACTTAATTGTGCTTATGAGGAACCTGTAGACAGACCAAGAGACAGTCATTCGAAAAGAACAGTGGGACACTGAATGGTTTAAAATCAGGAAAGATGTGTGTCAGGGTTGCAGTCTTTCACCATACTTGTCCAATCTGTATGCTGATCAGGTAATCAAAGAGAATGGATGATGTGAAGAAGAATGTGGCATTAGGATTGGAGAAAGACTCATGAACAACCTGTGATACGCAGATGATACAATTTTGATTGCTGAAAGTGAAGAGGACTTGAAATAGTTAACTGATGAAGAACAAAGACCACAACCTTCAGTATGGATTGTACCTCAATGTAAAGAAAACAAAAATCCTCACAACAGGACTAATAAATAAGACAAGTTTGAAATTTTGAAAGACTTCCTTTTGCTTGAATCCATTGTCAATACTCATGAAGGCAGCAGTCAAGAAATCAAAAGACATATATTGCATTAGGAAAATCTGCTGCACAAGAGCTCTTTAAAATGTTCAAAAGTGAAGATGTCAGTTTGAGGACTATGTTGTGTCTGGCCCAAGCCATGGTAGTTTACATAGCCTCATATACATATGAAAGTTGGACAATGAGTAAGGAAGGCTGTAAAAGATTTGATGCATTTGAGTTATGGTGTTGGAGAAAAATATTAAAAGTACCATGGACTGCCAGAAGAACAAACAAATATGTGTGGGGAGAAGTACAGCCAGAATACTCCTTAGAATCCGGGATAGTGAGATTCTGTCTCTTATATTTCAGACACGTTATTAGGTGGGACCAGTCCCTGGAGAAGGACATTATTCTAGGTAAAGTGGAGGGTCATTGTAAAAGAAGAAGACCCTGAACAAGATGAACTGACACTGTAACAGCAGCAATGGGCTCAAGCGTATCAACAACTGTGGGATTGGCACAGGGCTGGGCAGTGTTTTATTCTGTTGTATATAGGGTCTCTGTGAGTCGGTATCTAACACAACATTGTCCTGCGTAACCCTTCTTAGAAGGAGGATGGCGAGACTTTGTCTCACATACTTTGGACATGTCAGGAGGGACCAGTCATTGGAGAAAGACATCATACTTGGTAAAGTGGTCAGAGTAAGAAAGGAAGACCATCCAATAAGATGGATTGACTCAGTGGCCACACCAATAGGTTCAAATATACAAAAAATTGTGAAAATCGCTTAGGACAGGGCAGTGTTTCATTCTGTTGTGCATACCATCGCTATGAATCAGAAATGACTCAATGACACCTAACAATGGTCAGAAAAGGATATCGCTGCCTACTGGGCTAAAGGAAATGCAGCGATATCCAATGCAGCCAAAAAGGGAGTTGTCAAGCCTGAGAAAAGCAAGAAAAAGAAGGACGAGGAGGAAGATGATGAAGAAGAGGAGGAAGATGAAAAGAAGATGATGATGAATAAGTTGGTTCTAGCACAGTTTTTGTGTGTGTGTCTATAAAGCATTTAACCCCACTGTACACAACTCACTCCTTTAAAAGAAAAAAAAATGAAATTTATGGCTGTGTAAGATTTATTTTTAAACTGTACAGTGTCTTTTTTTTTTTTAGTAGTTAACACACTACTGAATGTCTCTTTAGCTAGTCCTGTCTTGGTGGTATTTTCAACAGCCACTAATCTTGCCTGGTACAGTATGGGTGTTGTTAAATTGTCATGGAAATTTAAAGGAGGTTCTTATTGGTGCATAGCACAAACTAGTTCTATATGGGGATGGTATTTTGTTTGTGTTTTTTCATCTTCAGTTGTCTGATGCAGCTTATACGAAATAATTGTTCTGGTAACTGAATTCCACACTGTAATTGCAAACAACAAAAAAAAAGTTGTGGCTGTTTTGTTGACATTCTGAATGCTTCTAAGTAAATACAATTTTTTTATTTAAAAAAAAAAAAAGAATCAGTTGGTGTTGAGTTGATTCTGACTCACTGTGAGTTGATTCTGACTCACCGTGACCCCGTGTGTATCAGAGTAAAGCTCTGCTCCAGGGGGTTTTCAATTACTGATTTATGGAAATAGATCTCCGGGGTCTTTTTTTAACCCCTGAGGCATTTCTGGTAGGACTTGAGCCCCCACACTTTCAGTTAGCAGCTGAAGAAATTAACCATCTGCCCTACCCATAGTCTACAAGGTAAGTAAAAACCACTGGCCATCAAAGCTGATACCGACTGGTGGGAACTGCACGTGGTGCTGAGTAGAACTGAGCTCTGTAGGGTTTGCTTTTGCTATAAACTTGGCAGAAGCAGATCTCTAGGCTTTTCTTCGACAGTACCACTGGGTGGGTTTGAATAAGTAACGTTTCAATTAGTAGCTGAGAGCAAACTGTTTGAGCCACCCAGGGACTCCAAGGTAAATAAAAATGTCCCCATTTTTAGACCAGGAAACCGAGGACAGAATGATACCTCCAGGGCATTCAGTGGCAGAGCTCAAATTTAAATCTACAGCTGTCTGATTCCAAAGCTCTTTCCTTGCTATGCTGGCTTTCTGTGAGGCAGATAAAATGAATTTGACAAAATGGTGCTAAACAATCACTCTGTGTCTGATACAATGGGAGATGTGAGGGGATCAGGGCAGTGTCTCCGGTCTCAAATAACTTTCAGTGGAAATTCAAACAAGTCAATCACAGCAATGTAGAAGCAAAACGCCATGTGTGTGCGTGTGTATAAGTGGATGTAAGGGTGTGCTTATTAGTATGTGCATGTTTGTGCATGAGCTGAGTGTGATTGTGTATGTGAGCACACAGTGTGGGTCTGTGTGAGTGCCTGAGTGCATGTGTGTGTGTGCACGCATCTGAGCATGAGTGTGAGTGCATGTGAGCAGGAGTGTGTGGTACAGATGGTTTTTCTGGCTCTGGGAGTTGGAGAAGTCTCCATGGAGCAGGTGGCATATGAGTTGGGCTTGGAGCAAAGGGAGGAAATTTAACAGAGGTGTTTGGGGAGGTGGTGAAGTTTCTACAGGCAGAAGGAGCAGCAAGAGCTGTGGGTTGTATTCTGAAGACAGGAAATGGCCTAATTTAGTTGGAGAAAGAAAAGCTTGAGGATGAAGTGAGAAAGGAGATAAGGACTCTGTAGGCAGAATGTGAGGGCCTAGATCAGGCATTTGGCAGGTACTAGTCCTGGTGTCCTGGTGTGGCGCTCTGGGTTAATGCGCCAGACTGCAAAGCCATTTGAACTGCAGGTCGGTGGTTCAAGCTCACCAGTTGCTCCTCGGAAACCCTGTTTAGGGTCGCTATGGGTCGGATTCGACTTGATGGCACTTAACAACCACAACAACAACAAAGTCCTGGAGCTCTGGTAGTGTAGTGGTTACGAATCGGGCTGCTAACCTCAAGGTCGACAGTTTGAAACTACCAGCCATTCCACGGGAGAAAGAGGAGGCTTTCTGCTCCTGTAAAGATTTACAGCCTCAGAAACCCGGTACAGGGTCACTATGAGTTGGAACTGACTCCATGGCACATAACAACAACAACAACAATAATAAATCCTGGTGTAGAGTCCCAGTATGGCGCTGTGGGTTAATGCACTAGACTGCAAAACCATTTGAACTGCAAGATTGGCAGTTCAAGCTCACCAGCCACTCCTTGGAAACCCTATATAGGGTCGCTATGGGTCAGAACCGACTCAATGGCACTTAACAACAACAACAGTCTTGGTGTGGTGCTGTGGGTTAATGAGCCGGAATGCAAAGCCGTTTGAACTGCAAGGTCAGTGGTTCAAACTCACCAGCTACTCTTTGAAAACACTGTACAGGACTGCTATGGGTAGAAACCGACTCAATGGTATTTGTTAACAACAACAGAGAGCTATAGACAGGTTTAGAGCAGACAAGTATCAGGAACTGACTGAAGAATGGCCTCAGCCTGTGGCCTAGATCGACCCTGCCCCAAGAGTTTAGGATTGCATGAGTCAGTGAAATTGCACCCATGTCCATGGGCAGTGGGTGCCTGATGGAGTTGCATGTCCCCCGCCCTCCACCCACGAGGAACATTTACCCAACACTAGGAGGGCCAAGTCTGTACTCAGGGGAGTGGGGATGAACAATTCTCAGGGCACCCGCTTTAAGGCCTTCATGTCACATGCGCGATTCAACACTCACCTTGAGCACTTCATTTAATTTGTGATTGGTTTGTGATTCTCTCTCAGATGTGCCATGGGGCCCGATCAAGGTCACAGACCTGGTGAGAGGAGCAACAAGGTTCCACACTGCACTGGCTGGCCCAGTCTGTACTCAACAAGAAAATGGGAGAAATTTCCACAGAGCTCCTGCTGCATGCCAGACTGGGCTCTAAGCATTCAGCACGTATTATCTCACCTAATCCTCATACTGTTATTCTCCCCATTTTGAGGAGAAGGGAACTAAGGCCCAGAGGCGTTAGATAACTTGCCCAAGGTCACACAGCTAATAAATGGTGCTGGGTGAGCTACAGCTCAAGGCATGACTTCCTGTTCAACCCCTCCTGTCTGTACCTCAGCCACTTCCTGCTGCTGAACTAGGACTGTAGGGTAGAAAAATGATGAGAGCAGGAACTTAATGTCTATGATTTCACTGAACTTTCATCACTTACATATGTATATGTGTGTGTCTGTAGATGTGCGGCTGATATTAGGGGTGTATATATTCTTTTATGCGTAGATATGTGTTAAAGATTGAATTGTGTCATCTCTGAAAATATATGCTGTAAATCCTAATCTCCATGCCTGTGGTTATACTCCCATTTGGGAATGAGTTGCTGTTATGGTAATGAGGCATGGTTAGTGTAAGGGGTGCCTTGAGTCAATCATTTTTTAGATAAAAGAGATTAACTAAGCAGAGGAGAGATGGTGTAAGAAAAATGCCAGGAGACAGGAAGATGACTAAAGAAGCAGGAAGCAAAAGCTGAGAAGACAAGAACCTTCTTCCAAAACTAGAGAGAGAGAACCTGCTTTTGTAGCAGACACCCTGAATTCAGACTTATAGCCTGTGAAAAAATAGATTTCTGTTTCTTAAAGTCACACACTTGTGTCATTTCTATTACAGTTGTTGTTGAGTCGGTTCCAATTCATTGTTGTTGTTGTTGTTGTTAGGTGCCATCGAGTCAGTACCGACCCATAGCAACCTTATGCACTGCAGAACGAAACACTGCCCGATCTTGGGCCAACCTCACTACTGTTGCCACGCTTGAGTCCACTGATGCTGCCACTTGGACAATCCATCTCGTTGGGGGTCTTCCTCTTTTTCTCTGACCCTCCGCCCTACCAAACATGATATCCTTCTCTAGTGACTGCTCCCTCCTGACAATATGTCCAAAGTATGAGAGATGAAGTTTGGCCATCTTGGCCTCCAAAGAGCATTCTGGCTACACTTCTTCCAAAATGGATCTATTGGTTCTTTTGGCACCCCATGGCACTTTCAATATTCTCCTCCAACACCATAACTCAAAAGCATCAATTCTTCTGTGGTCTTCCTTATTCACTGTGCAGCTTTCGCATGCATATGAGGTTATTGAAAATACCATGGCTTGGGTCAGGCACATCTTAGTCCTCAAGCTGACACCTTTGCTCTTCAACACTTTAAAAATGTCTTGTGCAGCAGATTTGCCTAATGCAATATGTCATTTGATTTCTTGACTGCTGCTTCTGTGAGTGTTGATTGTTGATCCTAGAAGATGAAGTCCTTGACAACTTCAATCTTTTCTCTGCTGATAAGAATGCAGTTTATTGGTCCAGCGGAGAAGATTTTTGTTTTCTTTACATTGAGATATAATCCAAACCAAAGGCTGTGCTCTTTGACCTTCATCAGTAAATATTTCAAGTCCTCTTCACTTTCAGCCAGCGAGGTTGTATCAACTGCATATCGTAGGTTGTTAATGAGTCTTCCTCCAATCCTGATGCCACGTTTTTCTTCATACAACCCAGCTTCTTGGATTAAACCATTCAGTGTTCCCATGTTCTGTTTGAACAACTGCCTCTTGGTCTGGGTGCAGATTCCTCATGAGTACAATTAAGTGTTCTGGAATACTCATTCTTGGCAATATTGTCCATAGCTTGTCATGATCCACACAATCAAAAGCCTTTGTGTAGTCAATAAAACACAGGTAAACATCTTTATGATATTCTCTGCTTTCAGCCAAGATCCATTGGACATCAGCAATGACATCCCTCGTTCCATGGCCTCTTCTTAATCCAGCTTGAACCTCTGGAAGTTCTCTGTCAATGTATGATCTTAGCCATTTCTGTATTACTTTTAGCAAAACTTTACTTGCATGGGATAGCAAAAAGATTGTCCGATGATTTCTGCATTCTGTTGGGTCACCTCTCTTTGGAATGGGTACACATATGGATCTCTTCCCATAAGACAACCAGATAGATGTCTTCCAAATTTCTTGGCAGAGATGAGTGAGTGCCTCCTGTGACGCCTCACTTTCTTGAAAGATTTCAAGTTTTATTCCATCAATTCCTGCTGCCTTGTTCTTTGTCAATTCCTTCATGCACCTTGGACTTCCTCCTTCAGTATCATTGGCTCTTGATCATATGCTACCTCTAGAAACAGTTGAACAGTAAACATTTCCTTTTGCTACAGTGACTCTGTGTATTCCTTCCATATTCTCCTGATGCTTTCTGCTTCATTCAATAATTTGCCCAGAGAATCTTTCAATAACGAAAGTTGAGGCTTGAATTTTTTCTTCAGTTCCCCCAGCTTGAGAAATGCTGAGTATATTCTTCCTTTTTGGTTTTCTGATTCCTGATCTTTGCACATTTTGTCGTAATATTTGGCTTTATCTTCTCGAGCTGATCTTTGAAATTTTCTGTTCAGCTCTTGGACCTCCTCATTTCTTCCATTTGCCTTAGCATGTCTATGCTGGAGAGCAAGTTTCAGTGTCTACTCTGACATCCACTTTAACGTTTTCCTTCTTTCTTGTCTTCTCAATGACCTTTTGCTTTCTTCATGTATGATGTTCTTGTTGTCATCCCACAACTTTTCTGGTCTTTGGTCTTTAGTGTTTAATGTATCAAATCTGTTCTTCAGATGATCTCTACATTCAGGTGGGATACATTCACGGTCATATTTTGGCTCTTGTGGACTTGTTTTCATTTTCTTCAGCTTCAGTTTGAATTTGCATATGAGTGATTGATGGTCTGTTCCACAGTCTGCCCCTGACCTTGTTTTCACTGATGATATGGAGCTTTTCCAGTGTCTCTTTCCACAGATGTAGTCAATTTGATTTCTATGTATTCTATCTGGTGAGGTCCATGTGTATAGTTGTCTCTTATGCTGTCTAAAGAGGATATTTGCAATGAACAAATCATTGATATTGCAGAATTCTATCATGCAATCTATAGCATCATTTTTATCACCAAGGCCATATTTTCCAACTACTGATCCTTCCTCTCTGCTCCCAACCTTTGCATTTCAATCACCAGTAATGATCAATATATCTTGATTGCATGTTTGATTGATTCCAGATCAAAGAAGTTGGTAAACTTCTTCTATTTCATCCTCACTGGCTTTTGTGGTTGGGGCATAAATTCAAATAATGGTGGTATTAACTGGGCTTCCCTGTAGGTGCATGGATATTATCCTATCAAAGACAGCATTGTACCTCATGACTGATCTGGATATGTTCTTTTTGACAATGAATGCAACACCATTTCTTTTCAATTTGTCATTTCCGGAATAGTAAACCATGTGGTCATCAGACTCAAAATGGCCAATACCAGTCCATTTCAGCTAATACCAAAGATATTTATGCATTCCATTTCATTTTTGACAACTTCTGATTTTCCCAGATTCATAATTTGTACATTTCATGCTCTGATTTTCAATGGATATTTACAGCTGTTTCTCTTCATTTTGAGTTGTGCCCCATCAGCAAATGAAGGTCCCTCGGGCTTTTCTCCCACTGGCTTTATTCCATTCACATCGTCACAGTCAACTCTACTTTGAGGAGGCAGCTCTTCCCCAGTCCCATTTTGAGTGCCTTCTAACTTGAGGGACTCATTTTCTGGCACTGTATCTGACAGTGTTTCTCTGTTATTCATAAGGTTTTCAGTGACTAAATATTCAGTAGTAGTTCGTCACTCTTCCTTCCTAGTCTGTCCTCGTCTGAAAGCTCATCTGAAACCTGCCCACCATGGGTGACCATGATGGTATTTAAAATACCAGTGGCATAGCTTTCAGAATCACAGCAACTCACAAGCTACCACAGTACAACAAACTGACAGACGAGTGGTGGTCAGACTCATTAGCAACCTTATATACAGCAGAATGAAACACTGTGCCATCCTCACATCATTGTTAAGCTTGAGCCCATTGCTGCTGCTGCCGTTGTACCAATCCATCTCATTGGGGATCTTCCTCTTTTTCTCTGACACTCCACTTTACCTAGCATGATGTCCTTCTCCATGGACTGGCCTCCTGATAATATGTCCAAAGTTTGAGAGATCAAGTCTGGTCATTCTGACTTCCCAGAAGCATTCTGGCTGTATTTGTTTCAACACAGATTTGTTTGTTCTTCTGGCAGTCCCCAATACTTTTCATATTCTGCTCCGACACCATAACTCAAATGCATCAATTCTTCTATGCCTCCCAAAACACCCCTGTTGCTCCTCAAACTGACATCTTTGCTCTTGAACACATTAAAGAGATCTTGTACAGCAGATAGGCCTAAAGTCAAATTATGTGTGCTATGAGTACGTAAATATGTCCTTTGATTTCTTGGCTGCTGCTTCCAGGAGTATTGATGGTAGATCCAAGCAAAACGAAGTCTTTGACAACCTCCAAATCTTTTTTTTTTTTTTTTTTCATTTATCATGATGTTATTTATTGGTCCAGTGGTGAGGATTTTTGTTTTCTTTACATTGAGGTACAACTCATATCAAAGGCTGTGATCTTTGATCTTCATCAGTAAGCATTTTCAGTTTTCTTTGCTTTCAGCAAGCAAGGTTGTATCATCTGCGTATTCTCCTGTCCTGATGCCATGTTCTTCCTCATATAATTCATTTTCTTGGATTATGTGCTCAGCATACAGATTGAATAAGTATGGGGAAAGAACACAACCCTGGCAAACATCTTTCCTAATTTAAAACCATTTAATGTCCCTTGTTCTGTTGGAATGGCTGCTTCTTGGTCTATAGGCAGGTTCCTCATGAGTACAATGATATAGTCCAGAACAATCATTTTCTGCAATGTTGTCCATAGCTTGTCATGATCCACACAGTTGAAAGCCTTTGTGCAGTCAATAAAGTACAGGTAAACACCATTCTGATATTCTCTGCTTTCAGCCAAGACCCATCTGACGTCAGAAATGATAGCCCTCATTCCATGTCCTTGCCTGAACCTCTGGCAGTTCCCTGTTAATGTACTGTTGCAGTCCTTTTAAAATTCATCTAAAGATATTTCTGTTGCAGTACAGTCGATAACTAAGACAACGTGAAAAGTGTGTATAATGTATGTATATCTGTGTGTGTGATCTATGTGTATGTATGTCTAGGTTTATGTATCTGTATGCATATACACTAGGTGTGTGAGTCATCCTGATGCCAGGTTCTTCTTCATAAAGTCCAGCATACAAATTGAATGAATATGGTGAAAGAATACAACCCTGGTACACATTATCAACCTGTGATATGCAGATGACGCAAACGTTCTTTCTAAAAACAATGATAACTTGAATCACTTGCTGGTGAATATCAAAGACTGTACCCTTCAGTGTGGATGACATCTGAACAAAAAGAAATAAAAAATCCTCACAACTGGGCCAATAAACAGCATCATCATGATAAACAGATAAAAAAACACAAGTTGTCAAGGATTTCATTTGACTTGGATCCACAATCAATTCCCAAGCAGTCATGAAGTCAAAGGGCATACATAGTGTATTGGGCAAATATTCTGCAAAATATCTCTTTAAAGTGTTAAAAAACAAAGATGCCACTTTGAGAACTGAGGTATGTCTGATCCAAGCCATAAGTAAGGGAAAACTAGACAATGAATAAGGAAGACTGAAGACGAATTGATATATTTGAATTATGGTGTTAGTGAAGAATAGCAAATATACCATTAACTACCAGAAGAACAGACAAATCTGTGTTGGAAGAAGTACAGAAGGTATGTTCTTCCAAAGCGAGGATGGCAAGATTTTGTCTCACAGACTTCGGAAATGTTCTCAGGAGGGACCAGTTCCTGGCAAAGGACATCATGCTTGGTAAAGTGGAAGGTCAGCGGAAAAGAGGAAGGTGCTCAATGAGATGGGTTGACACATTAGCTAAAAAACCGGACTCAAACAATAGCAACAATTGTGAGGATGCCACAGGACCAAGTGGTGTTTTGTTCTGCTGTACACAGGATTTCTATGATTTGACATTGACTCAATGGTACCTAACAAAAACATATGTGGATACTGTGTTTATGTATTATATGATGTGACTGCACACTCACATGTATACATGTGTATATGTGTAGTATATGTATGTGTGTAAAGTGTGCTATATGCATGATGTGTTTATATAAATATATTTGTATGCTCATATATATGAGCTGGATTCAGAAGAGGCCATGGATTGAGAGATATCATTGCTGATGTCTGGTGGATCTTGGCTGAAAGCAGAGAATATCAGAAAGATGTTTACCTATGTTTTATTGACTACGCAAAGGCTTTCGATTGTGTGGGTCATGACAAGCTATGATAACATTGTGAAGTATGAGTATTCTGGAACACTTAATTGTACTTCTGAGAAATCTGTACCTGGACCAAGAAGCAGTTGTTCGAACAGAACATGGAAACACTGAATGTTTTAAAATTGAGAAAGGTGTGCAACAAGGTTGTGTTCTTTCACCATACTTATTCAACCTGCATGCTGAGCAAATAAT
>NW_006408589.1:59449-84165 GCF_000296735.1 Chrysochloris asiatica
GATGGACTCAAGTGTGGCAGCGGTAGTGAGGTTGGCCCAGGACCGGACATTGTTTTGTTCTGCTGTGCATGGGGTCGCTATGAGTCGGTTCCGACTTGATTGCACCTGACAACAACAACAACATATATATTTGAATATGTGTGTGACTAATATTTATATACAAAGGAGCTCTGGTACTGTAGTGGTTACGAATTGGGCTGCTAATCTCACGATCAGCAGTTCAAAACTACCAGCTGCTCCACGTGAGAAAGATGAGGCTTTCTGCTCCCATAAAGATTTACAGCCTTGGAAATCCTGTACAGGGTTGCTATGAGTTGGAACTGACTCCACAGCACATAACAACACAACAAATATTTATACTAATATTTCAGTGAATATTTAGTCACTGGAAACCTTATGAAAAGCACACTGTCATATAGCACCAGAATATTGAGTGTTGAACCATGATGAAGAGCACTAGAATATTGTCGGATGTCTCTCAGGTTGGAAGGTACTCAAAATACTACTGGAGAAGAGCTGTCTCCTCAAAGTAGAATTCGTTGTGATGACTCAAATGTAGTAAAGCCTTCAGGACCTTCATTTTTAAATAGGGCACAACTCAAAATGAAGACATACAGCTGCAAACAAAGGTTAATAATCAGAACATGCAAAGTATGAAGTATGAATCTAGGAAAATTTGAAATTGTCAAAAATGAAATGCAATGCATAACCATCAATATTCCAGGCATTAATTAGCTGAAATGTACTGGTATTTGCCATTATGAATCTGACAATTACATGATTTATTATGCCAAAAATGACATATTGAATAGGAATGGCATTACATTCATCATCAAAGAGAACATTTCAAGATGTATGTTGAAGTACAATGCTGTCTGTGATAGGATAATATCCATATATCTACAAAGAAAACCTGTTAATAGCACTGTTATTCAAATTTACACACCAACCACTAAAGCCAGTAATATGAAATTGAAGAATTCTACCAACTTCTTCAATCTAAAATTGATCAAACATGCAATCAGAATGCACTGAAAATTTCTGGCAATAGGGATGCAAAGATTGGAAACAAAGAGGGAGAATCAATAGCTGGAAAACAAGGCCTTGGTGATATAAACAATGCTGGAAATGGTATGGCTGAATTTTGCAAGGCCGATGACTTCTTCATTGCAGATACCTTTTTAAACAACATAAAAGATGACTATACACATGGACCTCACCAGATGGAATAAACAGAAAGCAAATTGACTACATCTGTGGAAAGAGACAGTGGAAAATCTCCATATCATCAGTCAAAACAAGGCCAGGGGAAGACTGGAACATACTTGCTCATTTTCAAGTTCAGGCTGAAGCTGAAGAAATTAACACTAGTCCACAAGAGTCAAAATATGACCTTGAACATATCCAACCTGAATTTACAGATCTTCAGAAGAACAAATTTGATACATTAGACACTAAAGAAAGAAGACCAGAAGAGTTATGGGATGACATTAAGAACATCATACAGGAAGAAAGAAAAAGGTCATTAAGAAGACAAGAAAAAAGGAAAATACCATAATGGACATCAGAAAAGACTCTGAAACCAGCTCTCCAGTGTAGCAATCCTAAAACAAATGAAAGAAATGAGCAGGTACAAGAGTTGAAGAGAAAAATTTAAACGTCAGCTCGAGAAGACAAAGTCAAATATCATAATAAAATTTGCAAAGACTTGGAATTAGAAAATCAAAAGGAAAGATAATGCTCAGCATTTCTCAAGCTGAGGGAAATGAAGAAAAAAAAAAATGATGCCTTGACTTGAAATAATGAAGGATTCTATGGACAAAATATTGAATACTGCAGAAAGCATCAAAAGAAGATGGAAGGCATACACAAAGTCACTGTACCAAAAAGAAATGGCTGAAGTTCAACCATATCAAGAGGTAGCATATGATCAAGAGCCAATGATACAAATGAGGGAAATTCATGGTGCATTGAAGGCATTGGCAAAGAACAAGGCACAAGGAATTGATGAAATACAAATTGAAGTATTTCAACAAAGTAATGTGGCACTGGAGGCACTCACTCATCTATGAGAAGAAATTTGGAAGACAGCTACCTGGCCAACTGACTGGAGGAGATCAATATTTGTGCCCATTCTAAAGAGAGGTGACCCAATGGAATGTAGAAATCATCATTAATATCATATGCAAGTAAATTTTTGCTAAAGATAATACAAAAATGGCTGCAACCATACATTGACAGAGAACTGTCAGAGGTTCAAATCAGATTCAGACGAAGATGTGAAACAAGGGATATCATTGTTGATTTCAGATGGATCTTGGCTGAAAGCAGAGAATACCAGAAAGATGTTTACCTGTGCTTTATTGACTACACAGAGGCTTTTGATTTTGTGGAGCATGACAAACTATGGACAACATTGCAGAGAATGAGTATTCTGGAACACGAGAACCGGTACACACACCAAGATGCAGTTTTTCAAACAGAACAAGGGAACAGTGACTGTTTTAAAATTAAGATAGGTGTGTGCCAGGGTTGTATTCTTCCACCATACTTATTCAATGTGTATGCTGAGCACATAATCCTAGAAGCTGGATTGATTATATGTAGAAGAACATGGCATCAGGATAAGAAGAAGACTCATCAATAACTTGTAATATGCAGACGATACAAGTTTGCTTGCTGAAAGCAAAGAGGACTGAAAATACTTACTGAAGAAGGTCAAAGACTACAGCCTTTGGTATGGGTTGCACCTCAATTTAAAGAAAACAGAAATCCTCACCACTATAAACAACAATAAACACAATAAACTGTATCAAGATAAACAGAGAAAAGACTGAAGTTTTCAAAGATTTCATTTTGCTATCAATACTCCTGGAAGCAGCAGCCAAGAAATCAAATGATGTATTGCATTAGCAAATCTGCTGCACAAGACCTCTTTATAGTGTTCAAAAGCAAAGTTTGTGGACTAAGGTGAGCCTGACCCAAGCCTTGGTATTTTCAGTAACATCATATGCATGAGAAAATTGGACAGTGAATAAGAACGTAAAAGAACTGATGCATTTGAGTTATGGTGTTGAAGGATAATATTAAAAGTTCCAGGGGCTGCGAAAAGAGCAAACAAATTTATGTTGGAAGAAGTACAGCCAGAATGCTCCTTGGAATTCAGGATGATCAGACTTCATTTTTCATATTTCAGACATATTATCTGGAAAGACCAATCCTTGGAGAAGGATATCATGTTTGATAAAGTGTACGGTGGGAGAAGAAGAGGAAGACCCTCAATGAGTGACAGTACCAGTGGGCTTGAGCTTGACAATGATTGTCAGGTTGGCGCAGGACCGGGCAATAATTCATTCTGTTGTGCACAGGGACTCTATGAGTTGGTACCAACTCAATATAATACAACAACAACAATATATGTGTGTGCATGTACATATGTTTTATACTATATGCTTATATTCTTATCATTGATGAGGAAATCAAGGTTCAGAAAAGTTCAGTCACTTGCCCAGAAACCCACAGTACATTTGTGTCATAGCCTCATACTTGCCTAGCTCTGCCCTACTGCAAAGCTGTCTGACATCACCCCTGTCCACTTTACTCTTAGAATTGTTCGAGCAGCACTTGGAGGGGGCACAGCAGTCATCTGACACCTCGTCTGTGTTTGAGTCCTATTGAGACCTCCAAGGTCACAGACTTGTGTTCACTCATCCAACTGCTCAAACTCTCTAATAATGACAATTTGAGACCGGCTAGTTTGACCAATCCTTTCCTTGAATCTGTGGAATGTTCTTGCAAACTCAAGGAGACTCAAAGTCCTTGCTGACTTGGGCAGTGGGCAGTGAGTATTTACCAACGGAATCTATGGTGCATGAGGAAACTGGCAAAATCATTTCCCATCTTTATTACATCCTATCCTGGTAAGGGAGATAGTGCCATACCCAATTTATAAATGTGGAGACCGAGGTTCAGAGAGGCCCACCATTTGCCTAAAGCCATCCATCCAGCAGTGGACAGTAGAACCGGGAACTGATCCATTCTTGTCGGTTGCTATGTGTGGGCTTAGCTCTTAATGGCCCCTTCTCTTGGTGATTTATGCCTCATCCCAGCAGCTGCCCTCCTGGCATGGCTCTCATGAAGCACACCCTTAGGTGTGACTGGCAGCTTGCTCAGCCTGTGAAGAAAACATGTGCAAGTGCAACTAAAGGCTGAAAGTGTTTCTCCCCTTTATCCAGTAGTTCTATTTTCAGGAATTCAGTTTCTAGGGAAATAACCTACAAGAAACAAAATGTTCCATGCACAAAGATGTTCATCAAAGGGTTGCTTATAATAGCAACATTTTGGATGCAATGCCAAGTACAGTAGGGCGACATAGCACCCAATCACAGTCTCCTCCATGAACCTCACCCCCACACTGGCAAACTATTATGAGCTAACATGTACTAGAGGTTGAACATGCACCAAGGAGCCCTGGTGGTGCAGTGTTTAAAGAGCTTGATTGCTAACCAAAACATCAGCAGTTCAAGCCCTCCAGCACACAAATGCACGGACAGGAGAACACGGTCTAGATGACTAGGACTTCCTATAAATTAAACACTTAACATGCATCAAAAGATCTCACCAAAAGAGTAAAAAGAGAATCTATAAACTGAGAAAAAAAAAAAAAAAAAAAAAACTTGGGAAATGACATTGTTGTTAAGTGCCATCGAGTCGGTGACCTATCAGGGACTAACCTCTAAAATTTATAAAAAATGTCAACACTTCAATAAGAAAAAGACAAATAATCCAATTTAAAAATGGGCTAAGGGCAGAAACAGATCCTTTACCAAAGAATATGTTCAGGCAACCAATAAGCCTATGAAAAAATGGTGGTGATCATTAGCTGTTGATTATTTTTAAGTGCCGTTGAGTTGGTTCCAACTCACAGCGACCCCGTATCAGGTTTCTGAGGCAGTAAGTCTTTGTGTGGAAAGTCACATCTTTTCCCTATGGAGCGGCTCGGTGGGCTTGAACTGCTGACCTTGTGGTTCACAGTCCAGTACTTATCCTACAGAGCTACCACGTTCTGACATTAACCATTGTTGTTGATAAGTGCTATTGAGCCGGTTCTGACTCATAGAGGCTCTGAATAGGGTTTCTGAGTAGTAGTCCAATGCTGATACTACTTTGCCACACTAGAGCTCACATTAACCATTGTTGTTGCTAAGTATTGTCGTATCAGTTCTGATTCATAGTGGCCCTGTATAGGACTTCCAAAGAGTGGCTGGTGGGTTTGAGTCACCGACCTTGTGGTTGGCAGTCAAGTGCTTATCCTACAGTGCCACACCAGAACTCACACATAAAACATTGTTGTTGTTGTTAAGTGCCGTCGAGTCAGTTCCGACTCATCGTGACCCTGTATAGGGTTTCCAAGGAGTGGCTGGTGAACTTGAACCACTGACCTTTTGGTTCAAACCGACCTTGCAGTCCAGTGCATTAGCCCACAGGAGTGTGATTGTTGTTGTTATGTACCGTGGAGTCGATTCTGACTCATAGTGACCCTGTACAGGGTTTCCAAGGCTATAAATCTTTACGGGAGCAGAATGCCTCATCTTTCTCCCACAGAACCGCTGGTAGTTTCGAACTGCTGACCTTCAGGTTAGCAGCCCGATTCGTAACCACTGCACTACCAGAGCTCCATCACTTCACCCTAGTGTTAACAGCAAAAGTCAAGAAATGCTGACAAGGGTGTTGAGAGATTGGGGCCCTCATACACTGTTAGTGGGATTTATAACATGGCACAATCATTGTGGAAAATGGTATGGCACTTCGTTTAAAAGTTGGAAATAGAAGTATCATATAATCCAGTAATCTCAATACTAGGTATATATGTTACAGAAATAAGAGCTGATATATGATGTATGTATATGCACAACCATGTTCATCACAGTATTGTTCACAATAGCAAAAAGATGGAAACAACCTAAGTGCCCTTCAGTGGGTGAAAGTATAAACCATAGTATGTTTATAGTATGTTTACAAACTATGGTACACACACACTATGGACTACTATTCAACATTAAGGAGTAATGATTAATCTGTGAAATATCTCATAACGTGGATGAACCTGAAGGGCATTATGCTGAGTGAAATTCATCAATCACAAAAGGACAAATAATTGTATGAGATCACTATTATAAAAGGCAAGAAAAGGTGTTCACATTAAAAGGAACATTATTTGATGGTTATCAGGGATAGGAGGAGAAGGGAGATCAAATTAGTAACTAGAGGGTGGTGACTGGTGATTATGTGCCATGGAGTCGGTTCCGATTCATAGCGACCCTGTACAGGGTTTCCGAGGCTGTAAATCTTTACGGGAGCAGAAAGCCTCATCTTTCTCCCGTGGAGCAGCTGATAGTTTTGAACTACTGACCTTAAGGTTAGCAGCCTGATTCGTAATCACTAGAGGGTAGACATGTTATTAAGCTGGGTGAAGAGAAAGGCAATACAGTTAGGGGAGGTAAAAACAAAATGATCTAGACAAAGGAAAACACTGCAATAATCACCAGAGTTAAAGACAATAGAGGTAAACACAAGGAGGCTTCAAAAGGTTCGTGGAAAAATGAATCTAAAAAATAAAGGAATTTCTCCACGCACTTTTTATAGTCTCCTTGTACTATTGCATACATAATCTTGTAATAAATTAAAAACAACAATCCACCAGTGGCTATATAGATAGACACAGGTGTGGGAAGGCAAGAACAACGGCACCCATGAAAATGCCTACGTTTGACAGAGAGTATTTCTACGTATGTGCTACAGCTATATCCTTGAATAAAGTAATAGAAAATTCTTAGCCATAACCAAATATCATGAGGGAATGAGTTGCTGAGTCTGGGGGCTCAGGACCATAGTCTTGGGGGACATCAATGTGTGTTAATATAGCACCATTCCCAAAGAAAATGTTCTATCTCCTTCTTTAGTGAGCAGCAACTGGTGTCTTAAAAAGCTTGTGAGCAGTCATCTAAGGTACAATGATTGGTCTCTCCCCATGTGGAACAAAGAATGAAGAAAATCAATAATTCATGGAAACAATTAGTCTAAAGGACTAGAGGACCACACGAACTTTAGCCTCCACCATCCTGAGACCAGAACTAGATGGTGCTGTCTTCTACTACCAACTGCTCCAAAAGGCACCACTTTAAAAGGTGCCATTAAAAGGGAGAAAAAAGAGACTTAGGTCCTTAGATACCTCTCAGGCCTGTAACTGAACTCACTTCCATGGCTCAACATTCAGTCAAAAGATAGACATGCCTAGAAGGTAAACAACAGGGAGGTTCACACTCCTTAGAACAATCAACCACATGCGATCAAAAGGGCAACATTTGCCCAGAGATAAAGCTCAGAAGGACAACATTTGCCCAGGGATAAAGGAGCTCTGGTAGCGTAGTGGTTATGAGTTGGGTTGCTAACCTCAAGGTCAGCAGTTTGAAACTAACAGCTGTTTCGCGGGAGAAAGATACTCCTATAAAGATTTACAGCCTTGGAAACCATACACAGGGTCGTTACGAGTGGGAACCGTGGAGTATGGCATACTACCACAGCTACCACCAAAGCTCAGAAGGTGGGAAATTATAGGAAAGTAGGGTAAATGGGGCGAATGGAGGAATCCTGATGTGGCGCTGTGAGTTAATAAGCCAGACTGCAAAGCTGTTTGAACTACAAGGTCAGTGGTTCAAGCTCACCAGTTACTCCTTGGAAACCCTATACAGGGTCGCTATGGGTCGGAACTGACTTGATGGCACTTAACAACAACAATGATGAATGGAAACAGTGAACACAAGGAGGAAGTGAGAAGAATGCTGTCACATTGTGTATGTAGAATGGGATCAAACTCATGAAACAAAATGTGTATCAGTTGTTGAATGGAAAACCAATTGGCTCTGTAAAGTTTCCCCCAAATCACAATAAAAAGTTAAAAGGAAACAACAAGAAGAAAGATCTACAGCCTTGGGACCCTAGGGAGCCGGTCTACTCTGCCCTACAGGATCACTATGATTTGGAATCAACTCAACGGCAGTGAGCGGGTGGGAGTGTGTGCCAGCCACTCTTCTAGGGGTGTTATGTTTGTGTACCCCTTTAATCCTTACAACAGCCTTTTGGAATGAATATTATTGAGATTGGGGCAGTGGCGGTCCAGTGGGAGAATTCTCACCTTCTGTGAAGGAGACCTGAGTTGAACTCCCAGCCACTGCCCACTTGTCTGTCAGTGAAGGCTGACAGATTCACCTCTTTCTGAGCACTTGTCACACATGTTTGTACCCATGTCCCTACGCCTTTTCTGGAATGTGCATTTGGTGAAAAGAATGATTGGATGAGTACGACAACGCAAGGCATAGCAGCCACTACAACAGCTCAGGAAATGGACCCTCCATAAGGTCTGTGGTTCACATCCACTGGCTGCTCCTTAGAAACCCCATACAGGGTTGCTATGAGTCAGAACTGACTCGATGACATTTAACAACAACATCACCACGGTATTTAGATAGGAAGGAGTCCAAGGACTGTGTAAGGTGGTACTATGAATTGAATTGCATCTCCCCCAAAAGATATGTTGCAGTCAGAACCCTTTGTTTGGAAATCGGGTCTTGGCAGATGTTATCAGTTAATATGAGGTCATACTGAAGTAGGGTGGGTTCTTCAAATCACCATCTGAGAGGTGTTCTTATAAAAGAGACAGAGAACACTGCCACAGAGAGACACAGCAGGAAAAGGGCCTTGAGATGACAAAACTCTGTAAACCAACGAATGCCAAAGATCACCAGCTGTCACCAGAAGTTGGAGAGAGGCATGGAGCAGTCTCTCCCTTAGGGGACTTAGAAGGACTCGACGTTAGAAGGACTCGACGTGACAGGCACCTTGATCTCACAGTCCCAGCTCCAGGACTGTGAGTTTGTGGTACTTTGGAAGCCAGCCCTAGGCAACAAATGCAGATAGCAATACGGATGGGCTTTCTCTTTAACTTTCAGTTTTAGGTTCTGTTTCAATGAACCTCAAGTAATTCTGGAAAGGGAAAGTCCTCTGTGCACTGGGGATGAACACCCATTTTGACTGACAGGAAGAGAAAGTATTAACTCTCACCCACGGACCTGTGACAATCAAAGCCTATGGAGCTCCTCCCTCATGCTCCACCCTCATTCCTGCCCTGATTGGAGACAGGGAACCAGCCATAACTGATGGGTTGACAGCTAGCACCAGCTGCCACTTCTCAGCAGTTGGGATACCCCTCAACTTTCTATCTCTGAGCAGAGAGGGAGTGGCTCCTTCTAGCACAACAAAGCCTCAGCAACTGTGTACACTCTGCACTGGTGTGAGGAACCAGACGGAGCAGATTTTAGACTCATTTCCATCCCAACACACTGGCTACAAATAGCCACTGTGTGTTTAATGAACACCAGAGTCTCCCCAAAACAGAAAGTGTCTCCTTTCTGCTTCTCCAGGGACAGCGACAGCCACCAGATGTTAGGTCTGTTATAGATGAGAAAACGGGGGCTCAGAGACAGATGTGAACATTTCAAGGTCACACAGCAGACAGTCGCAGAAGCAGTAAGCAGCCCACTCCACCCAGTCCCCCGGGCCCGGGGTCATCCACAGACCCACCCTCCTCCTTCCTTGCATCAGCAACTTCAAGTCGTGACAAGTACAAGTCTCTTGGATTTCCTCCGCAGTCTGAGCGACTCATTAGTATGAATAGCACGTTCCTCACTGCCCTTGCCAGAGATTCTTGCAACACAGTTGGAGTTTTGCATAATTTCTCTCTCCCTTGTTAAGCATTCAGACAGAATTGGGGTTGAACTGGCCCCTTGAGATTGATCCAAAGCCCCATTTCAAATGAGGGACATGAGGCCCAGGGTCAGGACCCAACTTGAGCTCTTGAAGACATGTCTGAGGCACAAACCAACAAAGTTGGCCCTGAACATTTCAGCTGCTTCCTTGAGAGGAGCCAAAAGAAAAAAAAAATAAAAGCTACTACTCACTAAGCAACTGCGCTTTTCCTAGCACTTCACATAAATTGCTCCTAAGCCTCATCAGAACCCTTACAGGAGTTCCTATCCCCATTGTATGGAAAAGTAAGTTGAGGCTCAGAAAGGACAAGCCACCTGCGAAATGCTGAAGCTCGAAGTCGAGCCCTTTTTTCCCCCTTATACCAGAAGTTGGTAAACTATGTTGTTATTTTTGTAAAATGCCATTGAGTCATTTCTGACTCATAGCGACCCTATCAAGGGTTTCCAAGGAGCAGCTGGTGGGTTTGAACCACCAACCTTGCTGCTCAGAGTTGACGTTGTGGTCCAATGCATTGTTCTGAAGTCACACAGGGGCTCCAGTCACTACCTGGTTTTGTTGAAAAGGCTGGGGGAAAATAAAGAAAGTAAAAAGAGCTCATGACTCATGAAAATTATATGAAATTCAAATTGCAGTGTCCATAAAGAAAGCTTTATAGGAACACACCCACCCTCATTCCTTCCTGTATTGGTTATGGCTGCTTTAGCACTACAATGGGCGTGGAGTGGTCACGAGAGACATCTATGATCTGCAGAACTTAGAATATTGAATACCTGGCCCTTTGCAGAAAATGCTTGGTGGCCCCTGCCCTGCCGTGTGCCATCTCCCACAAAGACCATACAGGAGGCATGCAGTTGCACAGGTGTTCACTGCCCCAAAGCATCAGGTCAACAGGGTGGGTAAGGGATGGAATCCAGCTCTCTGCCTTTTGTATAAGGTGTGTGCCCTGGGGTGGGTATCCCTGGAAGAAGAGTCTTGTCCTAATTTGTTCATCTAACTGTCATTATTGTTAAGTACTGCTGAGTTGGTTCTGACTCATAGCAACCCTGTATAGGGTTTCCAAGGAGTGGCTGTGAGTTTGAACTGCAGACCTTGCGATCTAGTGCTTTATCCCACCGCACCACACCAAGACTCCATTCACCTAGAATGTGCACCATTTTCTTAAGAAAATAACAATCAGTACCGGGGACAGTGCTGGTCCGGTGGCAGAATTCTCACCTTCCATGCCAGACACTTGATTTGATTCCCAGCCAATGCACCTCACTGATTACCAGTCATTGGCTCCTCTACCAACTGGAGGATTGAATGTTGCTCTGATGTTGAGTGCCCGGCTCAGGAGAGCTTCCAGACTAAGATGGACTAGGAAGAGAGACCGGGAAACCTGCAGCATTCATGGGGGGTTAGCATGCTAACAGCAACAACAACAACAACAAATAATGATACTAGCAGTGGCTCTGAAAGTATATGCGCCCTTCCCTCCCCATCCCAGCCTCAGGGAAGGTAGAAACCAGCATGTTCAGTGTCAGACCTGTGTCAGAAGGAGCCAGGAGGTGTAAACCAGGGAGAAGGCACTGCCAGGGGTCTGAGAGAAGCTGGGGGGGGGGGGGGGGAACCGAAGGTCGCTCTAGCTCTCACTCGCGGGGGTGGGGGAGGGGGGGGGGAGAAGGAGGAGAAGTCATACAGGTACAGGTTGGCCTCTAGATCTAAAGGTACAATCTGCAGAAGTATAAATGAGAAGTTCTCTACCTTTCAAGTGATTCCTGGAGGGCCACGGTTTATTCACCTTGACCTCTGAGGCTGTAAAGGGCTTCCCATTTCCTCTCCCTCTGTCTCCTTCACCTGATTTCCTCTCCAGGGAGGGGTCTCACTCCCCAAACTCTCTGAAGAAATAGAAGACAGAAAGGATTAACTCCTGTTGGTGGGTGCTCTCCCTGATCTACCTGGTTGGTAGCCATGCAGCAGTGCAGCCCCCGCCGGTCTGAGAGTGGAGGATGCTGGGAGTTCTCCACCCAGCGCCTGCAGATGGCCAAGAGCTGCCACTGAGCCCGTATACTCAATGACGGAGAAATGAAACACTGGATGGAAGCAAAAGGAGGAAGAAAGGAGAATGAGAAGAGAGGGAAAGAACATGCAAAACAAATGAAGGCAAGAAATGAAGAAAAGGCAGAAAAGAGAGAACTTTGAAAATATTATGCTAAATGAAAGAAGCCAGGCACAAAAGACCAGAATAGGCAAATCTACAAAGACAGAAAGTAGAAAGGGAATCCTGGTGTGGCACTGTAGGATAGGCACTGGACTGCTAACCACAAGGTAGGCAGTTCAAACCTACCAGCTACTCTTTAAAAACCCTATACAGAGTCACTACGAGTTGGAACTGACTAGATGGCACTAACAACAACAGCATGGCTTGAGGAAGAATCCTAGTGTGACGCTGCAGTGTAAGCAACGAACTGCTAACCACAAGGTTGGCAGTTCAAACCCACCAGCCACTCCTTGGAAACTATACAGCGTTGCCATGAGTTGGAATTGACTTGATGGCACTTAACAACAAGAGCATGGACTGGGCAAGGGAATGCTGATGGTGTGACAGTTAATTTGCAGCTCAGCTGCAAATCAAAGGTCAGCGGTTTGAACACAGCAGCCACTCTGTGGGAGAACTGATCTGGTGACTGCTTCCAGTTATTGTAGTTAAGTTAGCGGAGTTGATTCCAGCTCATACTGATTCTATCTATAATAGAATGAAGCACAGCCCAAGATCTGTGCCATCCTCCTAACTGTGGCTCTGTTTAAGCCCATTATTGTAACCACTGTGTCAAACCATGTTGTTGAGCATCTTCTTCTTTCTCGCTGATCCTCTACTTTACCAAGCATGATGTCCTTCTCCAGGCACTGGCCCATCCTGTCCAAAGTACACTTCTAAGGAACATTCTAGCTGTGTTTCTTCTTTGACAGATTTGTTCTTTCTTCTGTCAGTCCATGGTATGTATAGTCAGTATTTTTTGCCAACACCATAATTCAAAGGAAATTCTCTGGGGGCTGTTCTACTCTGTCATATAGAGAGTATAGTCTGACTGCGAGTCAAAATTGAGTTGATGGCACACAACAACTGAGTTGGGGAAACTGGTGGGCTAAGTTTCTGAGTGATTACCAAAAGGTAATGGGTTTCTTTTGGGGGTGGTGGTGATAACAATGTTCTAAAGGTGACTATGGCTGCACCATTCTGAACTTACAAAAGACCATTGAACTGCACCCTTCAAATAGGTCAATGGTAAGGTATGTACTGCACATCTTGAAAAGGCTGTTACAAAAGAGAAAGAAGAAAAGATAGAATGTGAAGGAAAACAGACAAAACAGGTGAAAAGAAGGATGGTGATGAGGAAAGATCCACATTCATTAAAGTCCCTGCCATATGCCAGGATTTATGCTAAGTTAGCACAGCCATCCTCACTACTAATGGATTCTGTATATTGGAATTTACCTGTTCACTAAAATTTATTGATAACCGATTTCATAGTCATTATATGCAGAGGAGCTAAAAATTTGTCACCTGAAGCCATGTTTCCAGTTGATGTTGAACAAGGCAGCACTGTGCCTTCTTACCTCAGCTCTCATGCTATAATCCAGTTTCTTTTTCAAGGTCTATTCAGTGCCATGTTTTCTTCATTTATGTGTCATTTATTTATTTGTAGGTGATGTTGCAATTTGAAATGGTCCCCAAGCATAGTGTTGAATGCTGTCTAGTGTCCCTAAACACAGAAGAGTGCAATGGGCTTTATGAAGAAAACTTGTGGGTGGGATAAGTTCTGTTGAGGCATGAGCTATGATACTGTTGACTCAGAGTTCAATGTCAGTGAATGAATAGTATATATAAATAAGGTGTCTTTAAGCAGAAGCACACATAAAATCAGGGTAATATTGATCAGTTGATGAAAATGTTGTAATCAGAGGCTGGTAGAAACCCAAGACTAAATGTCTTCATACATTCAACAAATATTACTGGGCTAATTATGGGAGTCCTAGTGTGGTCTGCGAACCTTAAGGTCAGTGGTTCGAAACTACCAGCCGCTCCGCGGGAGAAAGATGAGGCTTTCTACTCCCGTAAGGATTTACACCCTCGGAAACCCTGTACAGGGTCGCTATGGGTCGGAACCGACTCGACGGCACTTAACAAACGTGGTACTGTGGGTTAATATGCCAGACTGCAAAGCCCTTTGAACTGCAAGGTTGGCAGTTCAAGCTCACCAGCTGCTCCTCGGAAACCCTATACAGGGTCTCTATGGGTCAGAATTGACTCGACAGCACTTAACAACAATAACAGCAATTATGTGTCAGAAGTTCCAGTCTAGTGCAAATGATAAAGTTGCTCAGCTATTAACTAAAAGAATAGTGGTTTGAATCCATCCAGAAGAGCTTCAGAACAAAGACCTGGCAATCTACTTCTAAAAAATCAGTCATTGGAAACCCTATGAAGTATCGTTCTACTCCGGCACAAATGGGGTCATCGTGGATTGGGAGTGACTCAGGGGCATGGACCTGCACTCCAAGAACTTCTGGTCTCAATGAGGCAGACATCAGACAAACAGACGGCAATATGACTAGCTGGGTTAAGAAGATAAAGGGGGTAATCAAAAGAGAAGAAGACCAGGGTGGTAACATTGGAACTGAGGAGATGTGAACCAGGCAGAGAGAGGGTCCTGGAGCTAAGGGAAGGACTATGGAGATGGACAACAGGTGGTGTGTGGAGTGGGCCAGCAGGGTACAAGAGGGGTTTGCCACAGTGGTGGGCCTTGGGGGATTTGGTATTTTATTCCATGGGGACAGTGGTGGTTCAGTGGTGGAAGTTTTGTCGCCCATGAGTGAAACCAGGGTTAGATTCCCAGCCAAGGTGTCTCTGGTATCACCACTACCTTTCTGCCAGTAGAGACTTGCACACTGATACTGAACAGGTTACAGCAGAGCTGCCAGTCTAAGACAGACTAGGAAATCAGCTAATGACTATTAGCTCACAAGGATCTGATTCCCTTGGGTATGGGGCAAGGTCGCTAACAACAACAATTAATGCAATTTCCATCTGGAAGGGTTCTTGTAGCTGTAGAGGGAAAGAACGCAGATATGAGTAGGCTAGTGGGGTGGAGTGGGGCAGAGCTGGTTCTCCAACAAGAGCCCCTTGTAAAGAAGAGAGCTGGATGAAAGGGGTGGGGAACTCACCCCACCTCTATGAGCATTTCTTTCAGAAGTCTTTCTAAAATTCTCCAGAACTCTAATCTCCCAGGCACCTGGGAGTATCACCACGCAGGTGCAGACATGCCATAGCTACCCAGAGACAGACTCTCGATACCAAGGTGCTTATGAATACTATCTACCTGCCTCCAGAGATTACTGGGAAAGAAAATAAGTGGTCAGGAAAGAGACCCACTGAATCGATTCTGCTTCATAGTAACCCTGTGTAAGGTTTCCAAGATTAAATCTTTACAGGAACAGAAAGTCTCCTCTTTCTCCCTTGAAATGGCTGGTGGATTTGAACCACTGAACTTGCAGTTAAAAGTCCAACTCATAAACCACTACATCACCAGAGCTCTTTCCTCATTTGGTAAATACTGGCTATACACAGTGATTGCAACAACGGATTCAAGTTAACTATTGTGAAGATGAAGTAGAACCAGGTAGTGTTTTGTTCAGACAGCAACGAACAGCATACTTCATATTGTTGTTGTTAAGTGTTGTCAGGTCAATTCCAATTCATAGAGACCCTGTATAGGGTTATCAAGGAGTGGCTGGTGGCTGGTGAGTTGGAACCACCGACCTTGTGATTCAAACCAACCTTGAGGTTGAGTGCTTATCCTACATCGCCACAACAGGACTACAAACCCCAAATAGTACTGTTAAATAGCAAGTCCTTTGTAAGTGCTTTACAATGAAAAAAAAATCAATGGTTTCTTTTGTCTGGAGCAGATGGTAGTGGAATATAGACCTAGGCCTGGCTATGGTGACAAGAAATGGAGCAAGAGACGGTCTGAGATTGAATCCTGAAGAGTCTCTAATGCCAGGCTAAGGAGATGAGACTTGTGGTTGGCTGAAAATGAGATATCCATGTCCTAATCCACAAAGTGAATGTTACATCATATGGAGAAAAGGAATTTGTAGAAGTGATTAAATTAAGGAACTCGAGATGGGATGCTACTCTGGGCCCCTCACATGTGTCCTCATAAGATGGAGGCAGGAAGAGTTGGTTATAGAGGAGATGTAAGGATGGGATAAGAGGTTGGAGCAATACCAGGAAGGAGCTGTGAGCCAAGGGTCATGGGCAGCCTCTAGAAGCTGGAAAAGGCAAGGGACTATCCTCTGAAGTCTTGAGCAGGAACCAGCCCTGCCTACATCTTGGTTTTAGATGCCTGACCTCCAGAACCTAGGTGAATATATGTGTGCTGTTTTCAGTCAACCAGTTTGTGTCCCAGGACACTAGTTAGAGCCTTGGGTGGTGCAAACAATTAAACTCTAGGCTGCTAACAGAAAGGTAGAAGATTTGAGTCTACCCAGAGGCACCTTGGAAGAAAGGACTGGCTACCTACTTCCGAAAAGTCCATCATGGAAAACCCTATGGGGCACAGTTCTACTCTGATACACATGGAGTCACCATGAGTCTGAGTCAACGCCATGGCAACTGGTTAGGACATGAACACAGGATTGTATCCAGTGGCCACAGGAAGCCATACATGGAGGTCATGGGGCAGAGGTGACTCGGTGAGATCGTGGCTTAGAAAACTCACCAAGTGAAGGAGGGGGACAAGACTGAAGGCAGAAGGATCAGTGAGGTGGCTAAGGAAGTTGTCTGGGGTCGAATGAAGACGGAGTCAAGGAGGGGGCAGCAAGAGTCATTTAGTGGCAGATTCTGGAAATTCTAGGGATATGGTTGCTAGTTGGCTGTAGGAAAGGGAAGTAAAGATGGAACAGCTCAGCACTTTTCCTTCTGGAGCCCCTACTCTACCCAGGGATGATGTGATCTATCCCCTTCAGAAACTTCAGCTCAGGCAGATACCCACCCTCCTCCCACAGTGGTAAGGGTTCTGGGCTAGCACTGGTTCTTGTCCCTAATCAGAGAGCAGAAAGAACATGTTATGGGTTAGCCCGGAAGCAGAGAAAATCAACCCAGCACTATTCTGGACCTTCTGAACCCTCCATGCCCAACCATGGTGTCAGGTCCTTGAGGCTGACTGGTTTTCCAATCCTTCTCTGCCAACCCTGACAACCCCACGCCTGGCCCCTGCTTCTGGGGTCTGGAGGAGAAAACTTGCTGTGGATGGACATTAGATGCGTGTGCTTTGGTCCTGGCACTGCAGCTGCTGCCTTGGTTTCTGGCCCTGAGTGAGGCGGGGATCCCAGAGGCCTGCCGATCACAAGGACTGTTATCACGGCTACTGCTGCTTTCCTGGCTTCTCGTTACTTACACGCTCTTGTCACTTGTGGCAGGTTACAGTAGCTTTCCTTATTTGTTGGGGATAAAATCTAAGACCCCCAATGGGTGTCTAAAACTGAAGATAGTTCCATCCTCTATAGCTACTATATGGTTTTCCTATCTATACACATGACAGGGACTCCAGGTACCCTTGATGGGTAGCACTAATCTATCAGATGCTGGCAGGGTGCAGGGCAACTGCTCACTCTGACTCAGACATGATTTCATCTTGCTACTCAGAACGGTGCGCAATTTCAATATTTTCAGACTGAAGTTGACCAGTTTCCCATCTGTAGATCAGGGATAAAGCAAGTACCTACTTCACAGGGTTGTGCCAAAAATGAAATGAGATCATGAAGAGGGCCCTCTTCACTTAAGGACCAAAGGTTTGCTCTCTGGGGCACCTCCCTGGGCTAGTTGCGGGGGGCACTGGTTTCAATCCTTGGCACATGCTGCACTGAGTCATGACCTGTCTGCCCTCCCTACCCCCACTAGACTGGGAGCAATTATAGATGGCAAGAGTGGTGGTATAGAATGGGGGATTGTTTTGCCTTCATTTACACCCTTAACACTTGCCACAGGGGGGATTAGCATACTCTCACAGAATAACTAATACATGTAAGCAATGTCAAAGAAGGCAAAGCTGACAAAATAATAGGTGTTCAGTAAGAATTAGGAGCCCTGGTGTGGCACTGTGGGCTAATGCGTCAGACTGCAAAGTCATTTGAACTGCAAGGTCAGTGGTTCAAGCTCACCTGCTGCTCCTTGGAAACCCTATACAGGGTCGTTATGGGTCGGAATCGACTCGACAGCACTTAACAACAACAACAAGTAAGAATTAGCTATTATTACCATTGTTGTTAAGTGCTTATTGAAGGATCGAGTTCCCCTAAGAACTAGCGTTAGAAGGCGGCTGATTAGCTCAGAAATCCTACAGGCAAATGCAGCACAAATTTCTGTTTCAGTGAATGATACACATCATTCAACTGAATCATGCCAGCTACTTCCTTAGATATGGCCTATGCTCTGTTTAGTTTGTTTTGCGATGTTTTTACTGAACTAAATCAATGCTGCACGTGAGTTACTTTCTGAACGAGGGAATGTGGAAGGGCACAGTCAGATGGGCATGTATCTCTTGTGAACGGAAGTGGAAGGAAGTCTCCAGATCTTCATTTTGGAGAGATGCCTTGGAGGATGGATCTGAGAGGGCGGGTCTAGAGACTGGACAACCAGGAAGAAGGTGAGGCAATAGTTGGGGTGCAGGAAGAATGAAGCTTATCCCAAAAAGAGTGCTTGGGGGTACAGGACCTGGGACCCAAGTCTGGAGGTACTTCATACCTGAGGAAGCAGTAAGAGTGGCAGCTGCAAGGACTGGAGGAGATACAGCTCAGGACCATGAACCCTTACAACTCTCAGATCAGATCCCAGATCCTAGGGTGTAGACCTGCTGTGTCTGTCCAAGTGTTTTCCGAGATCAATGCTTGTGCTCGAGAATGGACGTGTCACCCTTCTGGGAGTCAGGGTGTTTGCATCCCTTAGCTCATGAACCTCCTGGACAATGAAGGTGAGAAGGGCAGGCTGTGTGAGACAGACCCAACACTGGGGCTGAAGAGCAGCAGGGACTTGCTTGAGGCACAGAACAAGTGATGACAGGGCTGATGGCAGGGCTCTGCCATTGATTTCATTAAACTGTCCAGCACGACAAACCCCAAACACGTCATTTCTACAGTCCCTGGTGCTCAACACAGGTCCTGGCATACTGTGGACATTTGACAAATGTGTGCTGAAAGAATGGATGGATGGATGGATGGATGGATGGATGGATGGATGGATGGATGGGATAGGTCAGTTTCTCAGACCAGCATTCTATGGAACAAAGGTATGCTTTGTGGGAAGAGAAAGAAAAGCATTATTTATTGAGCAAATTCTACATGTCGGGATGCTACGTGTATTCTTTCTTGTACACCACTCAACACTTGCCTTTCTTCAGAGTGACCTTCCCAAGGTGCCTCAAATCTTCGGTGCAGTTTCCCTTTGTACACAACATTAGCGTTGTCACCAGTTACTTTGTCTAAGTTGCATTCAGATATAATTTATCTTTTCAACCTGCACTTCCTTGGAGGTAGAACTCCAGGGCACTTCCTCTTTGCATCTTCTGCATCCTGCATATCTCTAGGACTCCAGACCTTTTAGATTTTCTCTTCTGGATGGGAAACTTCTAGATGATGCTCTTCTCCTCTCTATGAACTAGGACCACGGCTGTCTCACTGACATCCCTGTCTGCAGTCTTACACTTCCCATCCATGTCTTAGACTGCAATTAGAGTCTTCTTTCCAAAGCACAGATCTACTGGTGATCCCCCTTCACTGCCTTACTACAATCCTTCAATATTTTCCTAAGATCTGCAATAATAATACCCAAATCCTTAGTCTAGCATTGAAGGCACTCCTGAGTCTTCCAATCCCTTACCTCCACTGATTTGAGCTTCTCTAAGGTAAGAGCTATAATGCAATAGTAGATGCTCAATAAATGCTGAACAACACAACTGGGTTTCTCGTTTAATCCCCCAAACACCTTCATTGGTGGTAGTGTTACTACATGGTTATTTGAGTACACAGGAGTTCCTGGGTGTGAATTGCTTAACACAGACAGTTGCTAACTGAGTCCACCCAGGTATACCTCAGAAGAAAGGTCTGACAATCTACTTTCAAACAGCCAGGCATGAAAAATCTTTTGCTGGAGTCCAGTTTTACTCTGACATGCATGGAGTAGCCAGAAGTCATATGTTCTTTTTTTTTTTTTTTTTTTACCACTAGTTAGGTGACTACTTATAACCAAGAAGTGGCAGAGCTCGACAGCACTGTGCAGGTCTCAGCTATGAGATCCTGGCCAAGTTCTCTGAGGTCAATGTGCTTCTTTTAAAATGGAGATAAACCTTAGGTGGCTCTTGTGAGGATTAAACGAGACATGGTTTGCTAAGTCTGGTGAGAAGTGCTTGCCTGGCATGTAAATGACACCACATGAACTCAGCCATTTTATCATTAAGGTTACCATTAGTAGGAGCCCCCTCCCTATGTCCATTTTAGGGCCCTGCAAAAATGGCTTGGTTGTTACCTGTCTGTAGCTCCCTGCAGGGCTGTAACCTCGGTCCCACACCACACCTGTAGCTTCAGGGGCTTTTCTTCCTGTCCCTTGTGCTCTCTGCTTTGGCTCCTGGACAGCTGAGAGTTAGTGGATCTCAGAGAAGCGTCATGGGAATTGTAGGAGGTGGACCTGCAACGGAAGAGCTGCTGGTACGCAGTGCGGAAGTCTCTGTTCAATGTAGCATACAGAATGGGATTCAGGGCTGAGTTGGCGTAGCCCAGCCATAGAACAATGGCTTCAATAACCTCATTGATGGCCTCATCTCCTCTGAGCCCACGGTAAACAAACACGGTGAAGTAGGGGAACCAGCAGACAATGAAGGCTCCCATCACAGCAGCCAGTGTCACTGTGGCTTTGTGCTCCTTGATGGTGGCTGCATTCCAGGAGCTGATATGATTGATCCTCTTGGCCTGATCCCGGGCAATCTTGAAGATGCGGTAGTAGGTGATACACATGATGAGCAGAGGCAGGTAGAAGGTGACCAGTCCATCCACCAAGCCATAAACTTCATTGACCTGGACTTTGCACTTAGAGATGTTGTAGTTGACATTGATGGTCATGTTCCTGCTGTTCCACCCCAGGTGGATAGACAGGAAGGACAGGGTGATGGAGATAACCCAAATGAAGACCAGCGAGATGGCGACCCGGACAGGGGTGACTAGCACTGGGTAGCGGAGTGGGTCTGTGACGGCGCAGTACCGATCAAGGCTAATCATGAAGAGGTTGAGGATGGAAGCTGTGCAGAGCATCACATCCAGGCTGGTATAGATATTGCAGAAGATCTGGCCAAAGCTCCAGTTGGAGGACAGCTGGTAGATGGCAGAGAAGGGCAGTACCAAGAGGCCAAGGAGCAGATCAGTGATGGCCAAGGACACGATGAAGCAGTTGGTCAGACTGCGAAGACGGCGGTTCAAGCCTACAGCCAGGCAGACAACCACATTACCAGCAATGGTGATGAAGATGAGGACCATGAGGATCATGCTGATGGTGATACTGGATACAGTGGAAGAGAATATGTGACTGGGTGCCATCCTGGGACCCTGGTGGACCTTCCAGGACCACAGCCCCAGGCTGCTTATCCTTAGATCTCCAAAGTATGAATTATGTCAACCGCTGGACTCCAGGATTCCAAAAGAGGGTGGCCTTCAAGGACTGGCCCAATGCTGTTTTCTAGAAATGAATAAGGCAATCTGTTATGAGTTGTTGGGTATGAATATGAACAAAGAAGAAGAAAGGGAAGTCTTGAAGTCAGGTTTGTGGTTCTAGCTCCAGTTTTCAGATTGCCCCATGAAGAGTCAGCTTCCTCCCAGGACTATATTATAGGGAGACCCGGGCGCTGCGACATGTGTCTGGACGTGGCTTTGGTTTTCTGCAGGAGGAATCGTGTGAAGACAATGCCACATCCTTCTTCATAGCTGGAACCTATTCCCATCCATGAAGTGGGTCAAGGACTGGGACACCTCCCGCTCAGGGGACACTGGAGAGCTGAAGCTGCAAATGGAAAGGTTGGAATGGTGAGCACTTTAAAGCCAGACAGAAAGCATGGCCCAGTTCAATGTTAATTCTTCTAAAACTTGACCTCTTTGTGAGATACCAGGAGATCTGGGAGCCATTCTGAGTACCCACCTTGAGAGAGACTGAGCCCTTTGGGATACATAGATATAGAAGAGGGGGAGGGAGTCAGGCTGCATGGGGTTTTGAAAGAATCTTATGACAAGCAGTTGGACATGGAATGCATACATGGGAAAGATACAAATTTAGGTACAGATTTTAAGGTCCAGGAGTACAAGGGCCATGTCTGCTAGTTCACTGTCAGGGCCCAGTGCCTGGCCCAAGGCATCTGATGAACAAGTGAGTGAGTGAGTGAGTGAATACATACATACATACATACACACGTACATACATAAATACATGCATGCAATGGATGCAGTAAAAGCACTTGGAATGGTATCTGTCAATGTTGTTTTACAAAATGGCATCTTGTGCTAAACCAGGGGTCAGTACACTTTTTTAGAAAAGAAGTAGATAGTGACTATTTTCTACTTTGCTGGCCATATGGTCTCTGCTGCATTTACTTAACTCTGCCATAGTAGAACGAAAGCAGACATGATGGCTTGTAAATGGGTAGGCATGGCAGTGTGCCAATGAAACTTTATTTATGGAGGATGAAATGCGCATTTCATAGCATTTTCATGAGTCACAAAATGTTATCCTTTGGTTGAGGTTGATTTTTTCCCCACCACTTAAAAATATAAAAGTCATTCTTAGCTCGTGGGCTGCCCAAAAACCAACCCCCATCATTCCCCGCCAACCCACTTTAAAAACATCTCTGAATCTTCCATTTCTTCTTTAGCAGAACACTGTGGTTTCTTGGGAGACCCTAGGTGGCACAAACTGTTAAGCACACAGCTACTAACTGAAAAGTTGGAGGTTTGAACCCACCTAGAAGCACTTCATAAGAAAGACCTTCTACAAGGTCACAGCCAAGAAAACCCTATTTGAAATGACTAGATGGACACTGGTTTATTTGTTGTTGGTTTGGTTTGGTTTTGTGCTTTCCTATCCAGTGTGTGGATAATAGGCTGGACTGAATATTGAATAGCAGGACGCTGGCCTGGTTCAAACTCACCAGCCACTCACTCCTTGGAAACCTATCCAGGGTCACCATGAGCCAGGACAGACTCGATGGCACTTAACAAAAACAACAACAACAACAATCCAGGTCAACTGGTCTAGAATTCACTCACCATCCCTAGTGAGGCAGGGGAAAAGAGCTGGTCATAGTTCTTCATCTCCCTCTCATGGGCATGCAGAGGTATCTCCTTTCTTTCTTTGTTCTCACTGCAAACACCACTTTAATAAAATAGCTGCACACACAATCACTCTAGGTTCCATAAAAGCCTTAATGCTATTGTTGCTACTGTTAAGTGATGTTGAGTTGATTTGACTCATAGCAACCTTGTCTGTATAGGGTTTCAGAGAAGTGGCTGTGGTGAGTTTGAACTGCTAACCTTGCAGTTTAAACTGACCTACTGGTCCAGAGCTTATCCTACAGTGCCACTAATGTCAGCTGCTGTCAAGTTGGTCCTTGACTTGCAGCAATTCCATGCACAATGGAACACAATGCTGCATGGTCCTGTGCCATCTCCATGATCGGTTGTAGATTGGGCTGTTTTGATCCACACAGTTTTTATTGGCTAATTTTTTTGGAAGTAGATCTCCAGGCCTTTTTCCCTAGCCCATCTTAACTTGGAAGTTCTGCTGACACCTGTGTAACATCACAGCAACACTGGCAGGGAGTTAAAGAAGGCAAAAAATTTACTATTACAGCACCAATGTCACTAAGGATCCTCTCCTAGTGACAACCACATGGTTTACTATGCCAGGAATGACAACTTGAAGAGGAATGGTGTTGCATTCATCTTCAAAAAGAACATATCTAGATCTGTCATGAGGTACAATGCTGTCTGTGATAGGATAATATCCATGAACCTATAGGGAAGCCCAGTCAATACCACTATTATTCAAATTTATGCACCAACCACTAATGCCAGTGAGGATGAAACAGAAGAATTCTACCAACTTCTTCAATCTGAAATTGATCAAACATGCAATCAAGATGTATTAATCATTACTGGTGATTGGAATGCAAAGGTTGGGAACAAAGAGGAAGGATCAGTGGTTGGAAAATATGGCCTTGGTGATAGAAATGATGCTGGAGAACGCATGACAGAATTCTGCAAAACTAATGATTTGTTCATTTCAAATGCCTTCTTTAGACGGCATAAGAGACGGCTATACACATGGACAACTATACCGAAGGAATACAAAAAAATCAAATTGATTACATCTGTGGAAAGAGATGATGGAAAAGCTACATATTATCAGTAAAAACAGGGCCGGGGCAGACAGTGGAAAAGACCATCAATTACTCATATACAAATTCAAACTGAAGCTGAAGAACATGAAAACAAGTCCACGAGATCCAAAATATGACCTTGAATAAATATATACCACCTGAATTTAGAGACCATCTGAAGAACAGATTTGATACATTAAACACTAAAGACCAAAGACCAGAGAGTTGTGGGATGACAACAACAACATCATACATAAAGAAAGCAAAAAGTCATTGAGAAGATGACAAAGAAGGAAAAGGTCAAAATGGATGTCAGAAGAGGCACTGAAACTTTCTCTTCAGTATAGAGATGCTAAAGCAAATGGAAGAAATGAGGAGGTCCAAGAGCTGAACAGAAAAATTCAAAGATCAGCTCAAGAAGATAAAGCCAAACATTAC
>NW_006408589.1:85175-87383 GCF_000296735.1 Chrysochloris asiatica
TTAAAACATTTACTGATGAAGATCAAAGAGCACAGCCTTCAATATGAATTACATCTCAATGTAAAGAAAACAAAAATCCTCACCTCTGGACCAATAAACAACATTCTTATCAACGGAGAAAAGATTGAAGTTGTCAAGGACTTCATTCTTCTTGGATCAACTATCAACAATCAAGGAAGCAACAGTCAATAGATCAAACAACATATTGCATTAGGCAAATCTGCTGCACAAGTCCTTTTTAAAGTGTTGAAGAGAAAAGATGTCAGCTTGAGGACTAAGGTGTGCCTGACCCTAGCCATGGTATTTTCAGTAACCTCATATGCATGCGAAAACTGAACAATGAATAAGGAAGACCATAGAAGAATTGATGCCTTTAAGTTATGGTGTTGGAGGAGCATATTGAAAGTGCCATGGACTGCCAAAAGAACAATTTTTAGATGTGTTTTGGAAGAAGTACAGCCAGAGTGTTCCTTAGAAGTCAAGATGGCTAACCTTCTTGTCTCAGACTTCGGACATATTGTCAGTGGGGACTAGTCGCTGGAGAAGGATATCATGTTTTGTAAGGTGGAGGGTTAGAGAAAAAGAGGAAGACTACCCAATGAGATGGATTGGCCAAGTGGAAGCATCAGTGGACTCAAATGTGGCAACAGTAGTGAGGTCGGTCATGATCCAGCAGTGTTTCTTTCTGCTGTGCATAAGGTTGCTATGGGTCGGTACCAACTCGATGGCACCTAACAACAACAACAACAGCGACAATCTATGCTTCCCACTGATGAAAGGTCAGCAAAGGCCCGGCTCAATTCTTGGACCTTTACATAAAAGCTGATGCTGATTTTCCAGAGAGCAACTAGCAGGCAGTCTCCTGAGGTCACAGAGTGTGCAGAAAAATCGAGTCAACAGCAGAATCCCTCTCAGAAGCAAGCTGCTCTCCATGTGACATAAATTAAGCCTCTCCAGGGCTCCTGCCTGGAGCAGTTTTGCAACCTGAATATGAGAAGCCTCATTTAATCATAACCACTGTGTGGATGCTGGGATCACAGCTCGTCACCTTCTGCAGCTCCATGAGCTGGGCTGCTGGTGCTATTTTTAGAAGATCTTTTCATTACATAAATATCCCAAACAGCATGGGTCTTACCGCCACACTTAATTAACTTTGAAGAGGGTGGCAGCAAAGATCTCTTTTAGAGAATCCCTATTTCCGCTCAAAGTTTTCTGAATTTCCCTAACAGCCAGGGAGTGATATTTTGGCATTAAACTGTCTTTTTGGCTAATGTTGGGAGGGTTTCAAATCTGAATGGACCAGCCTCTATATAATGAGAAATCTTTCCCTCCCAGCCTTCCCCTCCCTTCTCTGTGCTTCCCCCTCATATGTTATCTTTCTTTATCCTTGCCAACCCCTCCTTCTCCCTTTCTCCCTAATTCCTTCTTTATCTTCCCTCCCTTCTTCCCTCTGTTCTAGTCAGAAAATATTTCTTGAGAGTCTTTTATGGCTGTTAGTTGCTGTTGAGTTGATTCTGCTTTGACTCCACGTGAGCTGAGTAGAACTGCTCCTCAGGGTTTACAGCACTGGTTCCAATAGCATTGGTGTCACCAGTGTAGGAAACCACCCCCACCCCACCCCCACATGGACCTATTCCTGTACCAAACTGTACACCGCTGTGCCACCAGGGTTCCTGATTATATGAATTCTAGGAAAATTGTTTGGTAAAATATTTCTATGTGGAATTACAGCATTGTTGTTGTTAGGTGCCATCGAGTCAGTACCAACTCATAGCAACCCTAAGCAGAACAGAATGAAACACTGCCCGGTTCTGGGCCAATCTCACAATTGTTGCCACACTTTGCCAATTTATCTCACTGGGGGGTTTTCCTGTTTTTCTCTGACCCTCCACCTTACCAAACATGATATCCTTCTCCAGCGACTGGTCCCTCCTGACAATATGTCTGAAGTATGCGAGACGAAGTTTGGCCATCCTGGCCTCCAAGGAGCACTCTGGATGCACTTTTTCCAACACAGATCTGTTGGTTCTTTTGGCAGCCCTTGGCACTTTCAATATTCTCCTCCAACACCAAAACTCAAAAGCATCAATTCTTCTATGGTCTTCCTTATTTACTGTCCAGCTTTCACATGCATATGAGGTTATTGAAAATACCATGGCTTGGGTCAGGCACACCTTAGTCCTCAAGCTGACATTTTTACTCTTCAAC
>NW_006408589.1:88028-93222 GCF_000296735.1 Chrysochloris asiatica
ATATCCCTTGTTCCACAGCCTCTTCCTAATCTGGCTTGAACCTCTGGAAGTTTTCTGTCAATGCATGCTTGCAGCCATTTCTGTATTACCTTTAGTAAAACTTTACCCGCATGAGATATCAAAGATAATGTACGATGATTTATGCTTTCCGTTGGGTCACTTTTCATTGGAATGTTTCCGTTGGCACAAATTTGGATCTCTTCCAATCAGTTGGCCAGATAGTTATCTTCTGAATTTCTTGGCATAGATGAATGAGTGCCTCCAGTGCCGCCTCACTTTCTTGAAAGATTTCAATTTGTATTCCATCAATTCCTGGAGCCTTGTTCTTTGCCGATTCCTTCAATGCACCTTGGACTTCCTCCTTCAGTATCATTGGCTCTTGATCATATGCTACCTCTTGAAATGGCTGAACATCAACCATATCCTTTTGGTACAATGACTCTATGTGTTCCTTCCATCTTTTTTTGATGCTTTCTGTATCATTCAACAATTTGTCCAGTTTTTCCTTACTTCCCACAGCATTATTAGATGCAACATTATATAATAGTAACAGAGAGTGGAAGCCCTTTGGGATTTGTATCCTCTTCCTTCTTTTCCTTTAGTTAATACTTCATTCTCAAAAAAAAATGTATTGTTATTGGTTCAAAAATATTAATGACCACAATTTAAAGACAAAACAAACAGGAAATTTGACCAAATCAGTGACTGTAAAAACACGGGCAGCAATGGAAACAAAAGTGTGAGTTTGTCATGTGTGAAGATCCCAAGTATCCTTATAATTGAGTAATAATGACAACTCTGTCCAGAGCACACTAGAAGGTTCAAAAAGTATGTTAGCATAGAGTTTTAGTCTCGTCAATTTATTAACACTCGTAAGCTGAGCTTACGAAATGTTTTGGTTGTTATAACTGACTCTCGGGATATTTTTGTAAAAAGTAATGAATTTCTGCTGAAACACTGCACAAAATCTTTATAGACAGTCCTTTTGATGCCACCCACTCTGACAGTGTCACATGGTAGCCCACATCCTCTGCACCCCGTTAATGACACCACTGATTTTTAAGGCTATGAACTTTTAGAAGCAAATCCCCAGGCCTGTCTTCTGAGGTGCTTCTCGGTGGGTTTGAGCCGCCAACTTTTTGGTTAATTATCAAGTGCTTAACTGTTTGTGCCACCCAGGAGCTCCTTCTTGAGGGCCTACAATGTGTCAAATGCTGTTCCTGATACTGGAAGTACAATGATGAGCCAAAAGAACACCATGGTTCCTGTCTTCATGGAGTTCCAAAGAACCACTTCTGTCATATTTTTAATTTAAAAGACTTGTTGTTGTTAGGTTCCATCAAGTCAGTACATAGCAACCCTATGCACAACAGAACAAAACACTGCCCGATCCTGGACCAAACTCACAATTGTTGCCACACTTACGCCCACTGATGCTGCCACTTTGCCAATCGATCTCGTTGGGGGTCTTCCTCTTTTTCTCTGACTCTCCATCTTACCCAACACGATATCCTAGATTTTAAAGCCTAGATCCTAGAAGTTTCAAATGAACTTTTGTGAAGAGATGGGCTTCTGTGGGGAGCTCATTCCATTCCATACACAGAGAACTGGATGGCCACTTGGAGTACATGCCACTGTCTTAGGGATGTCCTCTTCAATGGCTAACAGAATAAACCTTCTTTCTTAAAATTTCCTTCCAAATCTCCAAAGGAATAACATGCTTACTGTACTACAGCAAATATCACCAAGGTATACGGAGAATAACAAACATCTAGGCCATCACACACTCTAAACCCTCATCGTTGCTTATGGTGTGGACCTTCTATACTTTCTCAGTGCCTAATGGACTCCTGGTGTGGCGCCCGTAGGATCAGCAATGGACTGTCAACCACAAGGCCAGCAATTGAAACTCAATGGCTGCTCCAGGAAATCCTACACAGGGTTGCTATGAGTTGGAACCAACTCAACAGCACTTAACAACAATAACAACACATACATATGCATGCTACAGATTACTCAGCCTTTCCTTTTTTGCATTTGAGTTTGAGTTATGGTGTTGGTGAAGAATTTTAAACATACTATGGGATGTTAGAAGAATGAAGAAATCCATCTTGGAAGAAATACAGCCAGAATGCCCTTCCAAAGCAAGAATGGTGGGCCTTTACCTCATGTACTTGGGTGATGTTATCAGGAGGGACCAGCCCCTGGAAAATGTTATCATGCTTGGTAAAGTAAAAGGTCATTGAAAAAGAGAAAGAGTCCAAGGTGGTTACAACCATGGGCCAAAACATAGCAATGATTTGAGGATGGCACAGGGTCTGGTAATATTTTGTTCTGTTGTACATAGGGTCACTATGTACAATGAAAAATCCCCCCCCCCCAATATTTAATGAATGCCCCTATATGTCACTCAGCTCTAACTCACTCTTTGTGTAATCTAGCTGTTGGAAAAGTCTTATGTAACACTATATGGATAAGAATGACATCAAGTTTGGGAGTGATAAAACATAGAAAACAACCTGAGCATCCGTCAACAGGAGGAGGGTTAAATACATGATGGTTTATCTGTACTGCAGATGGTTTGCGTGTTGCTAATTACCATCAAGTCCACTCTACTTCCTGGCAACCTTGTGTACAACAGAATGAATCATGACCATTCCTGCACTACCTTCACAATCACTGCTATGTTTGAGTCTGTTGTTGCAGGCACTGTGTCCTATCTTCCAGCCTACAGGGCTCATCTTCCAGCAGTATGTTGGACATTATTCCATTGTGATCCATAGGATCTTCAATGACTAATTTTCAGAAGTGGATCACTAAGCCTTTCTTCCTAGTCTGGCTTAGTCTGGAAGCTCTACTGAAGGATTGTTCTATATTGTAGAATGCTGTCGTTGTTAAATGCCATCTGGTTCCAACTCATAGGGATCTTGCATATAGAGTTTCCAAGGAGCAACTGGTGGGTTTGAATCATCAACCCTGAGGTTAGCAGCCCAGTGCTTATCCTACAGCACCATACCAGAAGTCCTATTGTAAAATTGTCCTGAATAAAGGGACATTATCTATATTACATGAGATAGCTTCAAAAAGTTCATGGAAAAATGGAATTAAAAGATAATGGGAGCCCGCGAGCTAAACCGAGCCAGCCGGCGGGCATGCCGGAGGCGGCAGCGCAGGGAGGGGCCCAGCACGTGCAAGTGGCCCCCGAGGCCCGCCATGGCAGACAGCGGCCCGCGGGGGGCACGGCGTTGGTGGCCCGGGCTCCCGGACCGGGCAGTGGATGCCCAGGGCCCCGCGTCTTCTCTCAGAGTCCCCCTGGGGCCGCAGGCGAGGGCCGGGGGCGGCGCGGACGACAATGGCCCAGTGATGCGCCAAGGGAAGGTCACAGTCAAGTAGGACCGTAAGGAGCTACGGAAGCGCCTCAATCTGGTAGAGTGGATCTTGGAGCAGCTTACAGGCCTCTATGACTGCCAGGAAGAAGTGATTCCAGAGCTGGAAATGGACTTGGATGAGCTGCTGGACATGGAGAGTGATGATACCCGGGCTGCCAGGGTCAAGGAGCTGCTGGTTGACTGTTACAAACCCACTGAGGCCTTCATCTCTGACCTGCTGGACAAGATCCCGGGCATGCAGAAGCTGAGCACACCCCAAAAGAAGTGAGGGTCCTCAGCCCAGGTGACTGGTGGCTCCCACAGGACAATCGCTGCCCCCCACAACCTCATAGCAACAGCAATATCTGTGGGGGACCCCTGCAGCCAGGCCTGGTGCCATGAGTAGGGCTTCCTGTGCCCCTGACCCAGGGGCTTCTTCCCCTGCCCCCTCAAGTTTTCCATTTTTGGGGTTTTTTATTGTTATTTAACTGACGGGACTTTTTGTGTTTTATATTCACTCTGCATCGTGGGCCCTTTAATAAAGTTAGGAGATGCCTTTGATGCAAAAAAAAAAAAAAAAAAGATAATTTTTCCACAAACTTCTTAAAGCCCCACTGTATATGATGTCATTTAATCTTTACAATCATCACATGAATAATAAATGTCTCCATTTACTAGTTGAGGAAAGTGAAACTTACAACGACATCACATTCTGAATAGGTGGCAGAGTCTAGATTCAAATCAAGATCAAAACCCTTTTGTTATTGTTAGGTGCCAACAAGTTTGTACCAGCTCATAGTGACCCTATACACAACAGAATGAAACACTGCCAGGTCCTGTGCCACCCTCACAATCCTTACTACGCTTGAGCCTACTGTTGCTGCCACTGTGTCAATCCATCTTGTTGTGGGACTTCCTCTTTTTCTCTGACCCTCTACTTTAACAAACAACATATCCTTCTCCAGGGATCAGTCTCTCCTGATAACATGTCTGAAGTGTGAAAGACAAAGTTGGTCATCCTGGCTTCCAAGGAAGATTCACGCTGTACTTCTTCCAACACAGATTGGTTTGTTCTTTTGGCAGTACATTTTACTTTTAATATTCTCCTCCAACACCATAGTTCAAATTCTTTTGTTGTCTTCTTAATTCACTGTCCAAACTTCACATGCATATGAGACTACTGAAAATACCATGGCTTGGGTCAGGTGCACCTGAGTCCTCAAGCTGACATCTTTGCTCTTCAACACTTTAAAGAGATCTTGTGCAGCAGATTTGCCTAATGCAATAAGTCATTTGATTTCTTGACTGCTGCTTCCATGATTGTTGACAGTTGTTCTGAGCAAAATGTAGTCTTGGACAGCTTCCATCTTTTCTCCATTTATCTTGAAATTATTTACTGGTCAGTGGTGAGGATTTTTGTTTTCATTACATTGACATGCAACTGATATGGAAGGCTTTGATCTTCATCAGTAAGCATTTTCAGTCCTCTTCACTTCCAACAAGCAAGGTTGTATCCTCTGCATATTGTGGGCCATTAATGAGTCTTCTTCCAATCCTGATGCCACATTTTTCTTCATATAATTCAGCTTTTCAGATTATGTGCTCAGCATACATATTGGATAAATTTGGTGAAAGAATACAACCTTGTGGCACACTTTTCCTAACTGTAAGCTATTCGGTGTTCTCTTATTCTCTTCAAACAACTTCCTCTTGGTCTATGTACAGGTTCCTCATGAGCACAATTAAGTGTTCTGGAATACTCATTCTCTACAATGTTGTCCATAGCTTTTTATGCTCCACACAAGTGAAAGTCTTTGCATAGTTAA
>NW_006408589.1:95462-96675 GCF_000296735.1 Chrysochloris asiatica
TCTCTTCCTATCAGCTGGTAGCTTCACTCTCCACTCTAGTCCTCTGTGGCCACGCCTTTCTTGTCTTCTTAATGACCTTTTCCTTTCTTCTTGTATGCTGTTTTGATGTTATGCCACAACTCTTCTGGTCTGTGGTCTTTAGTGTCTAATGCATCAAATCTGTTCTTCCAATGATCTGTAAGTTCAGGTGGGATATGATCAAGGTCCTATTTTAGCTCTTGTGGACTAGTTTTAATTTCTTCAGCTTAAGCCTGAACTTGCATAGGAGCAATTGATGGTCTGCTCCAGAGTTGTCCTCTGGCCTTGCTTTGGCTGATGATCTGAAGCTTGTCCACCTCCTTTTTCCACAGATGTAACCAATTTGATTTCTGTGTATTCCATCTAGTGAGATCCATGTGTATAATCATCTTTTAAGTTGTTAAAAGAAGTCATTGGTCTCGCAAAATTCTATCATGCGATTTCCAGCACCATTTCAATCAAAGGTCTTATATTCCAACTACTATCCTTCCTCTTTGTTTCCAACCTTCGCATTCCAGTCACCAGTAATTATCTGTACATTTTGGTTGCATGATTGATCAATTTCAGATGGAAGAAGTTGGTAGAATTCTTTTATTTCATCCTCACTGGATTTAGTGGTTGGTGTATACATTTGAATAATAGTGGTATTAAGTGGGCTTCCTTGTAGGGGTATGGATACATTTGATATGTTCTTTTGGATGATGAATGTGACTCCATTGCTCCTCAATGTGTCATTCTGGGTATAGTAAACCATATGATTGTTAAGTTCAAAATGGTCAATACTAGTCCATTTTAGCTTACTAATGCCTAGGATAACAATGTTTATGCATTTCATTTCATTTTTGACAATTGGTGATTTTTGTACAGTCACATCTTTTACCTTCCATGTTCTGATTATTAATGGATGTTTACAGCTATTTCTCTTCATTTTGAGTTGTTCCCCCATTAGCAAATGAAGGTCCTGAAGGCTTTACTCCATTTGCATCATCAGTCTACTGTACTTTAAGGAGACACCTCTTCCCTAGTGGAAATTTGAGTGCCTTCTAGCACTGTGTCTGACAATATTGTGGTGCTCTTCATCATGTTTCAACATTCAGTATTCTATACTGTTATTCATAAGGTTTTCAGTGACTAAATTTTTGGAAGTAGTCTGTCTTTTTATCTTCAAAGTCTGTCTTTGTCTGGAAGCTCAGCC
>NW_006408589.1:101285-113461 GCF_000296735.1 Chrysochloris asiatica
AACAACAACAAAAACCCTCAGCTAGAATGGGAACCATTGTAGAACAGGGGCTGGATCTTGACCACCTGTCAATCTATCTGCCTGCCTGTCTGCCCATCCATCCATCCATCCACTTTTCCCTCCATCTACCCACCCATCCATCCAATGATCCATCCAGCAAACATTTCCTGCTGTCTATATAATGGGTGACATCATGTTTGTGTGTTTGTGTGTACATACTGATGTTTGTATACAAACACAAGCACTCATCTACATGGTTTCTCCATCTAGGAAACCTAAGGCATAGTCACCTTAGGAGTCAATGTATCTGGTGAGTATTCAGGAATGTGACAGTTAGTCTATCTTTCTCAACATTTTATCATGAAATGTTTCCAATTCACAAAAGAAACTGAGAAAACAATACAACATTACAAGCTGACCAACTGTCCAGTCAAGTTAAACAATAGTCTGCCTTAACACTCACTCATTCTCTCCCTTTCTCTGCATGTGTGTTTGTGATTTATATGAAATTCATTTTAAAAGACTTCAACCACTTCTTCTTTCTATCAGGCAGCCTGACCACGGATGTTTCACTTGTGTATTTCATATTTCTTCCTCTTACATCTTTTCATCTTCATCTTAACAGCATTAGAAAAGTCACTTTCTAGAGAATCTTATGGGAAGTGTTGGCCCTTCTCTCCCACTCACATTACTCTTCCAAGAAGACCTCTGATCTTTACCTACAATCATCACCACCAGCTGCAGCTGTCACAGACAGCAGTGGCCAGCTCAGTGTCTACCTCATCTTCTGCCTCTTGGAGGCTATACATGGTTAATCTGTCCCCAATAGTGAACACAGCTTATACCTCAATGTTCTCAGTAGATATATATTAAACACACCTTGGGGAAATCTGCTCTGGTCATTTCCTTACTTAGCATAGTAGTCTTAGTTATCTCTAAGTATAGATCCTTGGTCTGGCATTCAAGGCTCTTTGTGATTTGATCATATCTTCCCTCTTTAGTCTTGGCTCCTGCCTGCCAAGTACTCTCTAATATTCTTGGATAACACTTTGAGAATCACTGCCCTAGTGACATTTAATATCTGTAAGTTCAGAAAAGAGCCAGGTCTTTGCTGACTCTGTGTCTTTGCATGTGCTGTTCCCACTGTCTGTAATGCCTTTTCTCTTTTGCATGAATGATGAGCTCTTACTTTTCCTGCAAGCCCTGATTTCATCTGTCACCTCCTCCAGGAAGCCCACTAGAGGCCACTGCTCTGTCCTTTTCATTTCCACCTTCCAGTTTCACTCACCTCAAATAGAGGTCTGTGCTTTCTGAAGTGGATAGGAAAGAGGAACTCTTTAATCCTACTGGGTGGAGTCCTGAGTTTTCTGGGCCACAAGTGGACACTTCCCCTAGTCACAGGGGTCCTGTCAAATTTGTCTCCCAGGACCTAAATTGTAGTGTGATCCAGAATATCATTTCCTTCCTCCATCCTTTGACTGAGCAGTGAAGAAAAAGGGAGCTCAGAGAGTCGAGGGCTGCCTCACCAGCCATGGAGGAACTGGAGGTCACCCCAAGTTCACCTGACAACACAGTTTTCCCCTCTCTGCTCTTTACCCATGGGCCTCCAAAGAAATGCTGCTATGGGTACATTCTGTTTATAAAACACCTTCATTTTTCCAAGCTCCAAGACAGTTCTCCAGAAAGACCAGACTGACTAGAAAAGAACCAGTCTGGAGCTGGGGGTCTCTCCCCTCCTTTCAGTTTTATCAAGTAAAAGTCCAATGCTTTATTTTCTCTTTTTAGTGGAAGTGAAATCAAGTTTCTATTTTGTGGCTTCAGTCCCTAAAACTGCATTCACAGCCATGTGGGGGACTGACTGTCCATTGCAGAAACTGCCAGCAAGTTGAGGAATCAATTCAAGCTAGTTTGATTCACTCTACCTGAAAGATGCACCCGATTTGTCAGGCAGTCATTGGCAATCAAAAAATGTTTGAGTTCTCTAGTGCTGCTATAACAGACATACCATGGGTGGATGGCTTTAACAAACAGAAATGTGTTCTCTCACAGTTTAGGAGGCTAGAAATCCAAAGTCAGAGTGCTGACTCTGAGAAAAGTCAAGCATCTGTAGGCCCAGAATTCCTTGGAAATCTCCATGTATCTTGGCATCAATCTTAGCACAGTGGTTACGAATCAGGCTGTGAACTGTAAGGTCAGCAGTTCGAAACTGCCAGCTGTTCTGTGGGAGAAAGATGAGGCGTTCTGCTCCCATAAAAATTTACAGCCTCGGAAACCCTGTACAGGGTCACTGTGAGTCGGAACCGACTCCAAGGTACACAGCCACCACCAGGAGCTTCATAATGCAGTGACCCCAGGCCCAAAGGACACACTCCACCCCTGGCTCTTCTTTCCTGGTGGTAGGTAGCAGGTCCCTCTGAGTTCTTCTCTCTTCGCTCTCCTTTTATATCTCAAAAGCAATTGACTCAAGATAAAACCTAATCTTAAGATTGCAATTTGGCCTCATTAACATCACAGAAGTGAGACTTTACAGCACATACGGCAATTATATCAAATTAGAGCTGGTCACATCAGATCACATCATGGGGATGATTGCATCATATTAGATCTTACCATGAAGGTGAGAACTGCATCTTAACTACTAACCCACTGAGAATCCTGGCCAAGCCAAGCTGACATAAGACTTTATCTATCACAGAAAAGAACAATGACTATGGGCTAGTCCCTGGGTGGTGAAAACTACTAACTGAAAGATTGATGGTTTTAACCTGCCCAGAGGTGCCTTTTAAGAAAGGCCTGGCTATCTACTTCTGAAAGGTCACAGCTTTGAAAATCCCATGTATCAGTTCTACTCTGCCACATAGAGGGGTTGCCATCCATTGGAATTGCATCCATTGGATGGAAATTTTTTTTTTGGTTTTCTAGGTACTTGTCAAGGAGTCCTGGCGTTACAGTGGGTTAAGCACTCGGATTGAAAGGTTGTCAGTTTAAACTCACCAGCACTCCACAGGATAAAATGAGGCTGTCTACTCCTGTAAGGAGTCTGGTGTGGTGCCATAGGATAAGCACTCAACTGCAAGGTTGGCGGTTCAAACTCACCAGTCACTCCTGGGACATTCTAGACAGGACGGCTATGATTTGGAACTGACTTGAAGGCACTTAATAACAACAAGCTCCTGTAAGATTTACAGTCCCCCAAATCGTGTAGAGTTCTGGTCCTTCCTACATGGTTGCTATGAGTCGGAACTGACTGCACAGCACTGGGTTAATGTGCTAGGACTGTCTTGAGTGATTCCATGAAGTAGGTAGATTGGTCCTTATTCTACAAAACTTAAACTCAGAGAATTGAAGGGATGCCTCAGGGGTGAACAGCAGGAACTGTGACATTGGACAGATCTGGGTTTCAATGTAATCACTATCTTTTAATAGCTTTGTGGCCTTGGCACTTTGTGTCATCTCTCCAAGTCACAATTTTCTCATCTGTGTTGTTATTATTGGTGCTGTCAAGTTGGTACCTGTGCACAACAGAACGAAATACTCCCCAGTCCTGTGCCAACCTCACAATTGTTACTACAACTGATCCTATTGCTGCTGCCACTGTGTCAATCCATCTTGTTGGGGACCTTCCTCTTTTTCTCTGATCCTCCACGTTACCAAACATGATGTCCTTCTTCAGTTTCTGGCCCTTCCTGAAAATATGTCTGAAGCATGAGAGATGAAGTCTGGCCATGCTGAATTCCAAGGAGTATTCTGACTATACTTCTTCCAACACAGATTGGTATGTTCTTTTGGCAGTCCATGGTATTTTTAATATTCTCCTTTCAACATCATAACTCAAATGTATCAATTCTTCTATGATGTTCTTTACTCATAGGCCAACTTTCAGATGTATATGAGGTGACTGAAAATACCACGGCTTGGGTCAGGCGCATCTTAGTCCTCAAACTGACACCTTTGCTCTTCAGCACTTTAAAGAGGTCTTGTGCAGCAGATTTGCCTAATGCAATATGTCATTTGATTTCTTGACTGTTGCATCCATGAATGTTGATGGTTGACCTGAACAAAACGAAGTCTTTGACAGCACCAATCTTTTCTCCATTTATCTTGATGTTATTTATTGGTCCAGTGGTGGAGAGTTTTGTTATCTTTACACTGAGGTGTAACACATACCAAGGGTTGTGGTCTATGATCTTCATCAGTAAGCATTTTAAGTCCTCTTCACTTTCAGCAAACAAGTTTGTATCATCTGTATACCGCAGGTTGTTATTGAGTCTTCCTCCAATCCTGATGCCATGTTCTTCTTCATATAATCCAGTTTCTCTAATTATTTGCTCAGCCTACGTATTGAATAAGTATGGCGAAAAGATACAACACCTTTCCTAACTTGAAACCCTTCATGTTCCCTTGTTCTCTTCAAATGACTGCCTCCTGGTCTATGTATAGAGTCTTCATGATCACAATTAAGAGTGCCAGAATACTCATTCTCTGCAGTGTTGTTCATAACTTGTTAAGATCCACACAATCGAAAACCTTTGTGTACTCAACAAAGCACAGTTAAACATCTTTTTGGCAGTTATCTGTCAAAGTATTGTTGCAGCCGTTTTTTAATTATTTCTTACTCGTAAATGGGGTTAATAATATCTCTTCCTTTATTGGGTTTGTCTGAAGATAAAGAAAGTAAAGACGTGTAAAATGCTTAGAAGAGTGCCTAACCTGGTAGATGCTCACCACAAGCTATTTTTATTTTACCCAAAGGTGCATATAAAGGAAATAACATCTTTCACTCCAGTGAGTGGTTTCCAGGTATAGACATTTTGGTGGATTTTAGAGATACCCCAGTGTTATTGAAACTGTGTCACCCCAAAAGGATCTGTTAAAATCTTAACCCTTGGTACTTGTTAACATGACCTTGTTTTGGGTCTTTAAATATGTTATCTGTGGAGCTGACATGAGGTCATAGCAGAGTAAGATGGGTCCTCATGCAATATGCCATTGCCCCTCTGTCAGTGTGTTTTATGATGGAGGTTGAGAGTTGCTGTGATGCTGGAAGCTATGCCATAGGTTTCAGTGGACCTTCCAGACTAAAAGAGACTAGGAAGAAAGTACTGGTGATCTTCTTTAGAAGACTATTCAGTGAAGACCCTATGAGTCACAACAGAATATTATCCAAGATAGTGCTGGAAGATGAGCCTCTTGAGTTAGAAGGCACTCCCATTATGCTGTGACTACAACAGTGGACTCACACACAACAGTGATTGTAGACACGGTACTGGGCCAGGCAGCATTTTGTTCTGTTGAGTTGGAGCCTACTCAATGGTAACTAACAACAACAATCCAATACGAGTACCGATTATAAAAGAGGAGACGAGATTCAGATACATGAAGGGAAGATGGCCGAGATCAGAAGCTACAAGAGACAGATAGTGCCTTGAATCTTCAGAAGGAGTCAACACAGCCAGCACCCTGAATTCAGACTCCCAGGCTCCCAGACCTTTATGACACTAAATTATTCTTATAAGCCACCCAATTTGTGGACTTTGTTATGACTGCCCTAGGAAATGAATACAAGCCATGAGCAAGATAGACATGTCTTGGAGCTTTGATTACAATGGGGCAGCTGACTGCAGATTTACTTACTTAATTTCAGTAGTGCTAAGAATCCTGTAGGATAAGCGTTGGACTGCGAACCAAAAGGTTGGTATTTCAAGCCTACCAGCTGTTCTTTGGAAACCCTATATTGCGGCACTGTGAGTCAGAACCAACTTGACAGCACTTAACAACAAGAGTTATATGAAGGGGAAGTACTAGGAGTCACATAAGATCTGACCTGGTCTGAGGAATACAATCAGCTTCTCCAAGGAGGTAATAGTTGAGTTGAGATCTGTACCTGGTAGGAGGTGTATGTGTTCATATGTGCATGCGTGTGCATGTGTATGTGATTGTGTGTCTGGAAAGTCCATTAACACTAAAAACACTCAGCAAGTGCATGTGTAGGAATGTGCCTTTGCCTTTGATCCACTGTGGCATTGTCTGTAGTAACAAAGGCAGAGAACAATGTCAAAGTGCACACAGCAGAATCAGCACAGGTTTTAGAAAGTTTGTGGGAGAATGGAATTATAAGATAATGGAAAATTTCCAAGAACTTTTGGAAACCCCCACCCCCACCCCATACCATATAGCCATTGACAGGATGGCTATCGATTGTCTGGATTGGGATAGGAAGATCTCCACAAGTGTGTGAGAATGGTATTAAAATACAGGATGTATGTGTGTGCACTTGTGCATCTCCATGCATTCACATGGGGAGGTTAGACTAGTTCAGGAAGGACACGTGTGAAAATGCTAACAATGGCTGCTCCAGGGCGGGAGCTGGGTGGGTGGCTGAGGCAGGGTGGGAGGAAGACCTATTTTCACTACATCTCCTTGGTATCTTGGATTCTTTTTACCTCAAGTATGCATCACCAGAGAGCCCTGGTGGTGTAGTAGTTAAGCACTTGACTGCTAACCAGAAGGTTGACCGTTTGAACCCACCAGCTGCTGCACAGTGGAAAGATGAGGCAGTCTGCTTCTGTAAAGATTTATAGTATTGGAAACACTCTGGGGCAGTTCTATGGGGTCCTATGACTCAGAATCAATAGCAGCTGGTGGGTTAGTTATGTATCACCTATTCAAATTCCTATAGCCACTCACGTAGTTGGACAGGTGGAGAAGGGAATGGGAAGTGTATGCCAGGCAAAGGGAACATATGTGGAGGAATGGAGGCTAAAGGTCAGATCATGCTTAGGAATGGGAGGGAGCCATGTGGCAGGTAAGGGCTCCAGGCTTGGGCTGGTGCTGGATCTGCTAAGTCCAGGAACCCCTTTATAAGAAGCCATCTACTTCAAACTCAAAGCCCTCAGGAATCCCCCAACACATACACACACAACCATTCCCTTATGATGAAAAATGTACAAAGGGTTTTGAACCAGACAATCTTGGTCTCTAATCAAGCCCCTCTAATACTTCCCCCGGTGTTAGGATAAAGATGACCCCTGTGGGATCTGGCCTTGGACAACCTCTCCACCTAACTCACAAGAGGGAAATGTAGCTGGGGATAGAGCACTAAGAAGTTTGAATTTAGTTCTGAAAACAATAGGGAGCCATCAAAGGTTTAATCAGCAGGTCCATGGCTACTCAGGGAGCTGGTTGCAAATATCAAGGCAGGTCTCCATGAGGATAATACTGTAGTTAATTATCAGATATCTTTGTTTTGAAGTGCCATCCAGTCAATTCTGACTCATAGAGACCCTATATAGGGTCTCCAAGGAGAGGGTGGTGGGTTTGAACTGCCGACCATTCTGTTAGCAGTCCAGTGCTTATTCTACATTGCTATACCAGGAGTCCAATTAGCATATATTAAGCATGTGCTGTTTTTGTTGTTGTTAAGTGCATTCGTGTTGGTTCTGATCGGTAGCGACCCTGTATAAGGTTTCCAAGGAGTGACTGGTGAGCTTGAACCACCGACCTTGTGGTTCAAATCAACTTTGCAGTCGAGCACATTAACCCACAGGGCCATACCAGGAATCCAATTAGCAAATATTACCATATAAAATGCTTACTCCAAGTCTGACCTAGGGCTCTATACACTTAGCCTCATTTATTGTTTACCGCAACACTGTGAAGAAGGGGTTCTTAATTTCTTGATTTTATAAATGAGGAGACTTAGGCTCTGATAAATTAAAGGACTTGCCCAAAGTCTCATACATAACCAGTCAGTGGAAAAGTTCAGAGTCTTCTTCTCTGTCACTACAGATGTGGATTCTCATATGGTGAAAAAAACACCCATCCTGTTGGTTTTTAATCTTGGTGGCAAGCGAGATAACGTGTACAGACCACTTCCTCCATCCGTCATCTCTGTGGTTGCAGATATCCACCTCCTCTCCTCAAGAGGGCTGGGCATTTGCTAAAAGGCCTGATAGCAGAAAGAAACCTTTTTGCGTAAGCTCAGTTCATTAAAGAGAAGCACCCTGGCCTCCCAAGAGGTCTAAGCCTGGTCCCTACCCTTCATTTCTGTGGAGCCACAGGGCCCTACAGCCAGGGCTGGTTTTGCTTCTGTTCTCAAGTGCAGCTTTTCCAAGCATTCAGTTCCCCAGATAGGGTTCCTCTGCACAGGTCGAAAGATAATTCTAACGCTGTCTAGAACTTGAAGTAAACTCTGGTGGATTCTGCGGCCAAAAGGACACTTGATTATGATGAATTCAGCACCACAACGAGGGGGAAAGGGACCTAGACCAGAAGCTAGGACACCAACCACTTCCATTTGTGTTGTAGGATAAGAACTGGACTGCTAAATTCAAGGTCAGTGGTTCAAACCCACCAATTGCTTCTTAAAACCCTTTTACAGGGTCGTTATGGAACTGACTCGACAGCACTTAACAACAACAACTACCATGTGCCAGGCAGAGTTTATTATTATACCCATTTAACAGATGATGAAACTGAGGTTCAGAATGGCTAAGACCATACATCAGGCAGCAATGCTAGGAGCCAGGTCTGATTCCATAATCAGTGAGCTTCCATAGGCACAGCTGCCCCAGAACACATGAACCTAATCCAAATTCAGTCACTGGCTCCTTTTAGGACTGGTCCAGCTAAGCTGTTTCTAAAGTGGACGTAAGGGTCTCTGCCACAGATCCCTGGGGAAGCTAAACCCACATCTTGGGACCAGTTCCTCCAGTTTTTGTTTGCTTGAGAAAGACTTTATTTCTTAATCATTTTAAAGTGAACAACAATTCAGTGACAGTAGTCTCATGGTATTTTGCAAAGGAGCTCTGGTAGCGTAGTGGTTACGAATCAGGCTGCGAACCTTAAGGTCAGCGGTTCAAAACTACCAGCTGCTCCGCAGGAGAAAGATGAGGCTTTCTACTCCCATAAGGATTTACACCCTCGGAAACCCTGTACAGGGTCGCTATGGGTCGGAACCGACTCGACGGCACTTAACAACAACAACCTTTAGTTCCAAAGCATTATCCTTGTCCCAAAAGGAAACCCTGTAGTCATTAACAGTCACCCCTGGCAGTCAAGCATTGCTTTCTGTCTCTGTGTATTTATCAATTCTGGATACTGTGGATGCACACGTAGGACTGAGGGAGGCCCATGACTCCCTATTCCATTCTGTTCCTCCCCCAGCCTTTACCCACCTAGCCGTTCAGACTACACACATCCAATCTATCAGTACACCCTGGGATTCTACCCCTGAAAGATGTATGTATAGTTACAAAGTATATACAAATATAAATAAAATGTGGAGTCACTGAGTTAGAAGCAACTCCCTGAAAATGAGCTCGTGTGTTTGTTTGTTTGGTGGTGGGGAGGGGGGGCGTTATTATGTTATACACTGTTTTTATATGGTGGTGGTGGCTGTGTGCCATGGAGTCGGTTCCGACTCATAGAGACCCTGTACAGGGTTTCCGAGGCTGTAAATCCTTACGGGAGCAGAACGCCTCATCATTCTCCCGTGGAACAGCTAGTAGTTTTGAACTGCTGACCTTAAGGTTCGCAGCCCGATTCGTAACCACTACGCTACCAGAGCACCTTTGTTTTTATATAATACACATAAATAATATGTAAGTTATTTGGTGCAGTCCAGTTGTTTCTGACACATAGAGACTCTATGCACAACACTGCCTGGTCCTGCAATGGGCTCAAACACCCTCACATGTTTGAGCCCATTGTTAATGCCACTGCCAATCCATCCTACTGGGGGTCTTCACTTTTTTGCAGACCCTCCATTTAACCAAGCATGATGTTCTTCTCCAGGGACTGGTCTCTCCTGATAATAGGTCCAAAGTATGAGAGAAAACGTCTCGCCATCCTTGCTTCTGGGGAGTAGTCTGGCTATATTTCTTCCAGGACAAATTTATTCTTCTGGTAGTCAATGGTACTTTCAGCATAATTCAAATGCATCCATTATTCTATGATCTTCCTTGTTCATTGTTCAACTTTCACATGCATAGGAAGCAATAGAAAATAGCATGGCTTGGGTCAGGTTCACCTTAGTTATCAAAGTAACATCCTTGCTCTTTATACTTTAATACTTTACTCTTCTGCTGCAAATTTGCCCAAAGCAATACACCATTTGATTTCTTGACTACTGATTTCATGAGTGTTGATTATAGATCCAAGCAAAATGAAGTCTTTGACAACTTTAATCTTTCCCCCATTTATCATAATATTATTTTTGGTTCAGTTGTGAGGATTTTTACTTCCTTTACATTGAGGTGCAATCCATACTGAGTCTTCTCACGTTCTTCTTCATATAATCCGGTGGCAAGAGCCATAATTAATTAAGGAATTAAAATAAATAAATTGAGACATATTAATCGAGGAATTAAAATAAATAAATGAGACACGGGGAAACCTGCACATAGAAGAATTCATTGTTTTAGCAGAGCTACGATGAATTATTTTCTTTGGATGGCAGAGCCACAAAGTTATTTCTATGCGCAGATCCCTAGTTATTTTTTTTTTTTCCTTTTGAATCATTCTCTGATTTATTCATGATTTTATTAGTATCCTTTTACTTTAGATTTTTGACTCTCCTACACTTTAGTATATTTTTATTAAAAGTTAGAAGCCACACATTAGCTACATCTTATTCTACTTGGAATCATAGGTAGTTTTAATACTTATATTAACAATATTCTTAAGACTGCTAGGAGACAGGATTTGTCAATTGAATTACTACCATTGTAAACATTCTTCCTTGTAGCCTTAGTTTAAGGCAATAAAGAATCCTATAAATAAGGGCTGTGGGTACAAGAATTTCTAAAAACAATTAGACTATAGATAAAGGCTATGGGTATATACAGATACTAAATAAAAAGTCTGACTTAGACAATCTTAAATTAATGATCAGTATATTAGAGAAGTTGTTTTTCATAGCCTCAGTTTCCCTGATAAGTGATGTTTTTGTAGGCTATAAACAGATAGTGTATGGAAGAAGTTAATGGAGAGTTAATTGCACCTAATGACTAAAATTAACAAGACTTAACAGACAAAGGTTAAGAAACATACGTGAAGGTTAACTTGCTTCTCAGAGAAAAGAACAGATTTATGTAGGAACAAATGTTTAACTAAAAGGTTTCAAGGCACCTGAATGTCTCCTATGCCTTGAGATAATGTCTTTGCTGTAACTTCCCATCCCTGTCGTAAATTTAAGAGTTGTAAACCATGAGGAATGTGCCCCAGACTTGATTGTATTTTGATGTCATTGATTACTATGAAAGCAATGTTTTTTGTAATGGTATATAAGGGGGTTGTAAGATAGAATAAGTAAGTAGAGGTAAGAGTAGAGGTAAGTAGAAGGAAGGAGAAGAGAGGAAGGGGGAGAAGAAGGAATATGAGGTGGAGAGGAGACGAGACAAGAATGGAGGGAGGATAGAGGGATTAATGTAGAGAAGAAGCAGGGGAGTGGAGTAGTGAAAGTAGTAATGTAGATAATTAGGAGTAATAGTGTAGAAAGAAAAAGAATAAGAGTAATGTAGAGAAAGAGACAGTAAAGAAATGGAAGGAGGGGAAGCTAGTAAAGAAGCAGAAGAGATGAGCAGGAGAGCAGGAGAGAAAAGAATGAGCAGGAGGGTAAAAAATGAACAGGACAGTAAAGAATGAAAGAGCAGAGAGTAGCCATAGAAATAATAATATTAAAGCATGTAAGAAGAATTTGAATTAAGACCCATGACTCCGTGTAATTCTTATCGCCGACGACCGCACCCACCTGCGGAAAAACCCTGGAATAAGTTTGCTGGGGCTGGCTCCCGGCAATCCAGCTTCTCAGATTATTTGCTAAATATTGTGCAAAGTATTTTGAATAAATACTGTGAAAGTATACAATCTTAACCCACACCTTTCCTGATTTAAAACCATGAAGTAACCCCTTGTTCTGTTCAAACAACTGCCTCTTGGTCTATGTACAGGTTCCACATAAGCACAATTAAGTGTTCTGAAATACTCATTCTTTGCAATGGTATCTATACTTGGTTATGATCCACACAGTTGAATGCCTATGCATAGTCAATAAATAATACATCTCTCTATATGTATGCGGGAGAAAGATGAGGCTTTCTGCTCCCGTAAAGATTTACAGCCTTGGAAACCCTGTACAGGGTCGCTATGAGTCAGAACCGACTCCACGGCACATA
>NW_006408589.1:114187-114797 GCF_000296735.1 Chrysochloris asiatica
GGCTTTCTGCTCCCGTAAAGATTTACAGCCTTGGAAACCCTGTACAGGGTCGCTATGAGTCAGAACCGACTCCACGGCACATAACAACAACAATATGTATGGTGCTATGGGTTAATGTGCTGGATTGCATAGTCAGTATGAACTGCAAGGTCGGTAGTTCAAGCTAACCAGCCGCTCCTCAGAAACCCTATAAAGGGTCTCTATGGGTCAGAACCAACTTGCCAACATTTAACAATAACAATGCATATGTATAGGAGTCCTGGTGTGGATCTGTGGGTTAATGCACTGGGTTGCAAAATCAATTTGAACTGCAGAACATCAGTTCAAGCTCACCAGCTACTCCTAAGAAACCCTGTAGAGGGCTGCTATGAGTCGGAACCAACTCAACAGCATTTAACAACAACAATAATATTTATATATTGAAGGACCAGGCAGTGTTTAATTTTGTTGTGCACAGGGTTGTTATTAGTCAGAACCACAACAACATATATTTGTGTGCGTAAATATATGTATATATAGATGGATCTTGGCTGAAAGCAGAGAATATCAGAAAGATGTTTACCTGTGCTTTATTGACTATGCAAAGGTTTTCAATTGTGTGGATCATGAC
>NW_006408589.1:115462-130428 GCF_000296735.1 Chrysochloris asiatica
AGTGCTCCTTGGAGGCCAGGATGGCCAAACTTTGTCTCTCATGCTTCAGACATATTGTCAGGAGGGACCAGTTGCTGGAGAAGGGTATCAGTTGAATTACAGGAGATGTCCATGACAACCTGAGGTTTGTTTGGAGAAATTCTGATGGTGCAAGCAGGAGCAACTGGCAAATCATGCCCCACCCCCACCCCGCCTCCTCATGTGTCCTGTCTTGTGCCACTAATGCTTTGGGGCTTCTGTTTCCTCCCTTTGGGGACAAGGGACAGTCCCTAGTCCAGTGGCTCATTTATCTGCACTTGAGACAAGCCATTTTTGAGGTGTAACTTTGGGCAGGCCTTTGGTCACTAAGCAGAGCCCAACAGTCACACTTAAACTGCCTCAGCTAAGTGGACTCAATCACTCCTTTTAACCCCCAAGACTGCCTGGAGGAACCTTGTGGGAACAAGCTCCAACAACAGCAGCTGCTGCTAATTTGACGCTCTGGTATTCTTTCATCTTTACCTCTGTGTCTCCATTGTGATACACTTTTTAGTGGCCTTTTCCAGCAGACAGGCAGCCTCAGTGCTGGGGTCCATCTCCTAACTTCTGAAGTTTTGCTGTTCAATTTCTGCTAACTTAAAAAAATTCACATGCTTTATCTGAATGGCTTTCATTCCCTCCACTAGACAAAAGGTCGTATGGTTATGGCTGGTAATTCCAGCGACTGCTTGGTAGCCCCAGTTGGGGTGAACAGGTGGCACTACTGCTAGGCCTAGAGGGAGAGGCTGTTGATGAGTCTGCAATTGGTCTCCATATGTTTCAGCTGCACTCAGAATACCAGCTTTTTTTCTGGCATGCAAACCTTGGGAAAGAATGACAGAAAAATCCCTCCAAGTGAATACAAACAACTTAGTAAGTTCATCAAATCATTTAATAAAACTTCCCTGAGTCCTGTGAAAAGCTGTCCAGCTTTCCCTTGATCAAGCTGAAGTCTAATAGGTTGTTGTTAAGAGCCGTCGAGTCAGTAATGACTCATAGGGACCCTGTCTAGGGTTTCCAAAGAGCAGCTGGTGGGACTGAATTGCTGACCATTTGATTGATTCAAACTGACCTTATATATATATATATATTGTATATACACACCCCTATATACATATTTAAGGAGCTTTGGTAGTGTAGTGGTTATGAATTGGGCTGCGAACCTTAAGGTCAGCAGTTTGAAACTACCAGCTGCTCCGTGGGAGAAAGATGAGGCTTTCTGCTCCTATAAAGATTTACAGCCTTGGAAACCCTGTACAGGGTCGCTATGAGTCGGAACCAACTCGATGGCACTTAACAACAACATATACATATTTAGGAGCTCTGGTGGCGTAGTGGTTACGAATCGGGCTGCGAACCTTAAGGTCAGCAGTTCGAAACTACCAGCTGCTCCGTGGGAGAAAGATGAGGCTTTCTGCTCCCATAAAGATTTACAGCCTTGGAAACCCTGTACAGGGTCGTTGTGAGTCAGAACCGACTCCACAGCACATAATAACAACAATATATACATATTTATCGTTGCTGTTGTTAAGTGCTGTTGAGTCAATTCCAACCCATAGCAACCCTGTACAGGGTTTCCAAGGGCAGCTGGTGAGCTTGAACCACCAACCTTGTGGTTGAAACCAACTTTGCAGTCCAGCACAGTAACCCACAGAGCCACAACAGGATTCCACTCCATCTATTTGTGTATAGTTGATTCCTATGTATATGTAGCTATATATCTATATGTAGATAGATATATAGCTATCTATATGTAGATAGCTATATATCTATCTACATATATATCTATATGTAGATAGATATATAGCTACATATACATACATCGTTGTTGTTGTTATTACTAAGTGCCTTCGAGTTGGTTCTGACCCCTAGAGAGAGAGAGAATGAGAGAGAGAGAGAGAAAGTGAGTCCAGGTGTGGTGCTGTGGGTTAATGTGAACTCTATACAGAGTTGCTATTGGTAGGAACCAACTCTACAGCACTTAACAAATATATATATATATATATGTGTGTGTGTGTGTGTGTGTGTGTGTGTGTGTGTACACACACACATGTATATACATGCACACATATATGTATACATAGACATATGTATGAATGTATGTATAGAGACAGAGAAAGAAAGAGAGAGAGAGAGTCCTGGTGTGGAACTGTGGTTAATGTGAATCCTATACAGGGGTCTCGCTAGTTCCTTCTCGAAGCTCTGCATGTGTTCTGCTCCAGTTAATACAGAGTAAATATCACCTCTGTAAATGACCACCCAAATCAGCTACCTTCGCTTTCTGTCATGCTTCTACCCCTGGTTTGTTCTTCTGCAGAGTATGTTTTTCCTGGTATTTTTGTTGGGCTCACTCTTTTGTCTCTCCCTACTGGAGTCCTGGTGTGGCGCTCTGGGTTAATGAGCTGAACTGCAAAGCCGCTCCTTGGAAACTCTAAACAGGGTCGCTATGAGTTGAAAATGACTTTATGGCACTAAACAACAACAGCACACACTGATTGGAATCCTGGTGTGGTACTGTGGGATAAAGCCTTGGAATACAAGGTTGGTTTGAAACACAAGGTTGATGGTTCAAACTCACCAGCTGCTCCTTGGAAACATTTTGCAGGGTCGCTATGAGTAGGAACTGATTTGATGGCACTTAACAACAACAACAGCACATTGAATGGACTCCTGGTGTGGTGCTGTAGGATCAGCACTGGCGTGTGAACTACAAAGTCAGCAGTTCAAACCCACCTGCTGCTCCTTGGAAACCCTATATGGGGTTGCTATGAGTTGGAACCAACTCGATGGCACTTAACAACAACAACACACTGTCTTCTGGAGGCTACACCTCATTGCATAACAATTAGCAAAACACAATATATGCACATTCCACCCATGTAATTTGCATATCACTAAGCACAGTGGTTGGAGCTCTGGTAGCATAGTGGTTACGAATCAGGCTGTGAATCGCAAGGTCAGCAGTTCAAAACTACCAGCTGTTCCGCAGGAGAAAGATGAGAAGCATTCTGCTCCTGTAAAGATTTACAGCCTGGAAACCCTGTACAGGGTCACTATGAATCAGAACCGACTCCATGGCACACAACAACAACAACAACGACACTTCGGAGTCCTGGTGTGGCACTGTGGGCTAATGAGTCAGATTGCAAAGTCGTTTGAACTACAAGATCAGTGATTTAAGCTCACCAGCTGCTGAGAAACCCTATACAACATGGCTATGGATCTGAATCGACTCAACGGCACTTAACAGCAACAACAACAACGACACTTCACAACAACAAATAACTAGAATGAGTCACAATAGACTAACTGGCATAATGTTATATTTGGAGATATTCAACTCGACATTTATTATTTGCAACGTATTGGTTCTCTTTTTTTTTTTTACTGTTTGTAGTAATTTCTATAGCTTCTTGAAAAACCCTGAGACCCTGGAAAACAGGTTAATGTCCCTTTTTCCAGAAAGCCCTCCAATACACCATGTGCTCTGGATCTTCACTCTTCTATGTTTAAGAGTCCTCAAGTCCTCCAACTGGACTCATCATCACCATCACCAATATCGTAATAATCATCATTGCCACCATTCTCATCACTGTCATCACCATCAGCACCACCTCCACCATTATCATGATGATCATCATCACCATCACCATGGTCATCATCACCATCACCTCCACCATCATCATGATCGTCATCCTCAGCATCACCTCCACCATCATCATCCACCATCACCATGGTCATCATCACCATCACCTCCATCATCATCATCCACCATCATCATGGTCATTATCACCATCACCTCCACCATCACCATGGTCATCATCATCACCATCACCTCCACCATCATCATCCACCATCACCATGGTCAACATCATCACCATCACCTCCATCATCATCATCCACCATCATCATGGTCATCATCATCATTACCTCCACCATCATCATGATCGTCATCATCATCATGGTCATCATCATCATCACCTCCATCATCATCATGATCGTCATCATCATCACCTCCACCATCACCATGGTCATCATCATCATCACCACCACCATTCACCTATTCCACCTACAACATGGTCATTGTTCTCATCACCACCATTGTCTTCACTATCACCACCATCATCACTACCTCTATTAGCAGCTTGTCTCCTCTCTCCCAGTTCTTACTCCATGAAGGTTTTGCCCTTCCAACAAGGTACAGCTTGCTGTTATAGGTAAATGTCCTGTAATCAGTCAGGTCACCTTAAAGATATTGGCGGCAAACAGCAACACTTGCCAGGAACATTTGCACGCACTAGTTATCTTACTCAATCCTCTCCACTCCGTGCACTTTCCAACTCCCCTCCACCCACCTATGGTACCTCATTTTGGGTCTATCTGAGGACTCTGTGAAGGAGTCAGGGTGGTCACTATTAGCCAATTTTACAGTTGTGGCACAGAGAGAAGAGTGACCAAGCTGAAGTCACTCTATTACTCAACAGAAGAGCCTGAGGAGTCCAGTTCTCCTGGCTTCCAATTCCCTATAGCTTACCCTGTGGTGTCCACCTTGCATTTCTCAAATCTTATTTGTTTATGAAGCACCTCTGTGATTTTTTCTAAATCCGCATACTACCAATTCTAGTTTTTGTTTATCTTTTCCTTTAAAGTGATTGAATTTATTACAAAAAAGAATGGTGTTATCATTACAATGAATGAGTACCAGAGTAACTTTCCCTTGAATGTTCTTGTTGTTCCAACTTATAATGACCCTGTATAGGGTTTCCTAGGAGCGTCTGGTGAGTTTAAACTGCTGACCTTGCTGTTCAAACTGACCTTGCAGTCGAGTGCATTAGTCCACAGAACCACACCAAGACTCCTGTTGCTGTCAAACTGGCCTCTGAGGCAGGGTAACTTCATGCACAAAGGCATGTAATGCTGTCCAGTCCTGCACTCTCCTACCATCCCCATGATTGGGTGCAGATTGATTTTGTCATGGTCCACAGGGTTCTCATTAGCTGATTTTCAGAAGTAGATCACCAGGTGTTTCTTCCTAATCTGCCTTAGTCTAGAAGTTCCACTAAAACATGGTCAGCATCACAGGATGCAAGCCTCTAAACCTCCACTGGCTGGGAATTACATGTGGAGTCTTCCACATGGAAGGTGAGGATTCGGCCACGCAATACTCTAAAAATAAATACCATGAAAACAAAACCACTGTGGTAAATTCTATTTAGCTTCTGCACTCTCTTTGTAAATTAATCAGAAAGGGAGATGGGCATGTGTTAGTGAGGTGTTAGAGATATATTAGCACTAAACTGAGAATTTCTCTTGTAACACAAAAATGGTGGTTTGAGGGGAACAAAAAAAAGAAACCTTCTTAATAAATGATTCAATATTCATATCAGTACCACTGGTCAAGCAAACCCATCAGGATCCCAGAGCCACCTGTCACCCTTTTGGGAAAATGTTCTGTTTACCTAAGGAAGCTGACACTGTGTAGCATAAAGAGGTCAGGTAGGCCTAGGTTTGGATGCAGCTTTGTGATCTATAGGGTTTTCAGCACTGATATTTTAAGTAGCTCACCAGACCTTTTGCCTAGCCTGGAAGCTCCCCTTGAACCTTGCTCAGCATCACTGAAACACACAAGCCTCCACTGACAGAGAGGTGGCGGCTGCACAGGAGGTACACTGGCCATGAAGTGCATCCAGGTCTTCCACATGTAGTGAGAGAATTTTACCACTGAAGCACCTTTGCCCCTATAAAAGTCTATAATACCAAAACAGATGGTGCTGGGAAGATGAAATGTGAACGTAAAGGAATAATGCTGGAAGCATAATGGTGCCTCAGTAAACATCCCTTCCCTTCCCACGGCTATTCTCTAGTCTTCTTTTGGAAACTCTGGTCTCAAGTCCCGCCTTTCCTGTTGAGAAGGCATCCAAGGTCGCCAGATGGGGAGAAGCAATGAATCCTCCAAGTAAACACGGATGTTCATTTGAAATGGTCTGAGCACTGGGTGCGGCTCAGTGATCCCCAAACAGTCTTGCATAGCCCAGATGGAACTGTACTTGGGTTGGGAGCAGAGGAATGGCCATGAGAAAGCAGGGCTGAGGACTGGGATGGAAAGTGGCAGGGAATTTATAGACCTGGAACCCAGTCTTAGAGCCACACTCTCAAACCAAAATACATGGAGGGGATTATATTGAAAATTAGGAACTCTGAGATTTTGTGCAGAATAAGCATTGAAACACTTGTGCTTAAACCTGCCCTCTACTCATCTGAGAAACTCCAGGCCTGCCCCATGCCCCAGAGTTCCTCAGTGGTGCATAACCCAATGCCCTCAGCTGCTAACTGCAAGACTGGAGAGTCGAGTCCTACCAGAAGTGCCTTGGAAGAAAAGTCTGATGATCTGTTTCAAATAAAACCATTGCAAACCTGAGGAGCACAGGTCTACTCTGACATACAGACAGCAGCTGGCTTACTGTGGTCCACAAGACCCAGGTGATTTGGTCCCTGGAGAATTTCTCAGAGGCTCCTGGCCACAACAGCCTTCTCCAGTGCCCCCAGAGCATCACCCACCCTCTCAAAAGAGGTCATACTCCTTGTTTCTCCGGCATGGCACTTACTGTAATGAAACACCATTTTCTCTCAACCTTGTTTCTCTGTTGGTAGACAAGTGTAAGCTCTGGGGTACTGGAGTCATGTCTGTTGCCCCTTCCTGTACCCCACTACACACACATGAGGCTCTATAAGCATTTGTTACAGGCCTGTGTCCAAGCAGGATTGGTAAAGCAAATCATGGGATTTTTGCTTTCACAGATATGGTCTGTCTTTGTCTAGTGGGAAGAATGAAATTAAACAGCAATCTGCATTGTATGTAGACTCTTCAAAGGGTTCCTGATGGGCTCAGGGGCCTTGGAGCTTCTCTGCAGGCAGGTGGATGCACTTGCTATTTGTAACCTGGTTCTTCTTTGCAGCTTTCTCAAGCACACTGCTGGGCTGAGGGCACAGAGAAAGAGAGAGTGTGTATGCTAGGGGAGATGGACTGCTTGGTCTCTGAATTATAGACTAGTTTTGAACCAAGAACAGAAAATAGCCCAGTATGCGGACTATATAAGATTACTCTGGATGGCCAGGCTGCGTCTCCTTGATTTCCTCCAAAGATGAGGAGGTCATTCCTTTTCCTGTGACTACACTGGCAAGTGTTCCTACTCATAAGCTCACCAGAGACTCTCCACGCTTTAGTTTTCTTATTTGGGAAATGGAGATGATAAAAAAAAAAAAAAAACTTGCTCCTAGCTCTGGTAGCGTAATGGTTACAAATCGGGCTGCTAACTTAAAGGTTGGCAGTTCAAAACTACCAGACGGTCCGCGAGAGAAAGATGAGGCTTTCTGCTCCCATAAAGATTTACAGCCTCGGAAATCCTGTACAGGGTCATTATGAGTCCGAAACAACTCCATGGTACTTAACAACAACAAAGATTACCAGTGCCTGGTGTGGCACTGTGGGTTAATGTGCTGGATTGCAAAGTTGGTTTGAACTGCAAGGTCGGTGGTTCAAATTCACAAGCCGATCCTCAGAAACCCTATACAGGGTAGCTATGGGTCAGAACCGACTCAATGGCACTTAACAACAACAACAACAACGAGATTGTTGGGAGGATTCATGAACCACAGTATGAGACATGCGCAGAGAAGGATCAAGCCCAATCTCTTTCTGAAGGAGAGATTCAAGCTCAGTACAAGCGACAGCTCACCGCATCACTGGGCAGATCTGTTAGTAAGGCCCACTCATGCTAAGGCCAAGCCCATCTGCCTTCCAATTCTTCTCTGGGGCCCAGCTGGGCTCTCTGGACCCACCAGAGCTTGTGATTTCCCATGGTCTACTCTTCTCCACTTCAGAGACACCAGTTCCCCCAACTGATTCTACACCCAGTGGACATGTCCTGAGTGTTGTTCTGTGACAAGCCCTGTGCTATATAAGGTCCCATCTGCCCCTGAGGAACCACAGGTGAGTATTAGATGGGGACCCAGCAATATCTCCTGCTCTAGGACAAACAAATCTACTTCCTTCCCCAGCACATGCAGACCAGTCCCCTGCCTGCCAACGGCAGTGGTGAGCATGGGATGTGCAGAAGGCGAGTGCATTATTACCAGTGAGGACATCAATCAGTAACATGCATCCCACCCGTCTCCAAATGCATGGGCAACAATGACCAAACCAATGGCCACGGAGTATTATTTGATTCAAGTTATGCAAATGGGAAAGAAAGATCAATGTTTCCCAAAAATCAGATTTTATGTAAAAGGCCAGATTTTGAGCTTCTCTTGAACACAATCCTGACCCACATTTCCAGCAGTCCGCACATAGTTGGGGTTCAGCGGTGGCTGCCCACCTCCGGCAGGCATGTCCCCAATTTGAGCAGAGCTTCCCTAAGTAACAGTAATAGAGAAGGCTGTTGAAGCCTCACTGAGGGAGGGGACATAAATGAGATTCTTCAAAGAAAGGGGGTAGAGTGAGGTAGGAGAGGCAACCAGAAAGCTGGAGGCAGGGAGCCAGTACAAGCATGGGGTTAAGCAATTGTACACTATATAAAGTACTAACATTTACTGAGCACCTACTAAGTGCCAAACTTTACTCACAATCACCAGCTTTGTCATCTCAATGGCCATATAATGTATGGATTGTTGATATATACAGTCACGGTTTAGGTAGGGGCAGTGGTGACTCAGTGGTTGAATTCTCGCTTCCGTGTGGTACTGTGGGTTAATGCGCCAGACTGCAAAGCCATTTTAACTGCAAGGTTAGTAGTTCAAGCTCACCAGCTGCTCCTTGGAAACCCTATGCAGGGTCGCTATGGGTCAGAACCGACTCGATGGCACTTAACAACAACAACAACATAGGGGAAACCTACGGAGCTCTGGTAGCGTAGTGGTTAGAAATCAGGCTGCTAATCTCATGGTCAGCAGTTCGAAACTACCAGCAGTTACGTGGGAGAAAGATGAGGCTTTCTGCTCCTGTAAAGATTTACAGCCTCGGAAACCCTATGTAAGGTCACTATGGGTCGGAATCGACTCGATGACACTTAACAACAAGAACATAGAGGAAACCTTGAGTCCTGGTGTGGCACTGTGGGCTAATGCGTCAGACTGCAAAGTTGTTTGAATTGCAAGGTCAATGATTCAAGCTCACCAGCTGCTCCTTAGAAACCCCATACAGAGTCGGAATTGACTAGACAGCACTTAACAACAAAAATAGGGGAGACCTAAGGAGCCCTGGTAGCATAGTGGATTACGAGGTGGGCTGCTAACCACAAGGTCAGTAGTTCAAATCTACCAGTCACTTGACAGAAGAAAGATGAGGCTTTCTGCTCCCATAAAAATTGTACAGCCTCTGAAACCCTATACAGGGTCGCTATGTTTCAGAACTGACTTAGTAGTACACCACCACCACCCACCACCATAGAGGAGACCTAGGTTCAGTTCCCAGCCAATGTCTGATTTCTGGCCAATGCATCTCATTCATGGTAGCGTAGTGGTTACAAATAGGGCTGCGAACCGGAAGGTCAGCAGTTCGAAACTACCAGCTGCTCCGCGGGAGAAAGATGAGGCGATCTGCTCCCATAAAGATTTACAGCCTCGGAAACCCTATTCAGGGTCGCTAAGGGTTGAAACCGACTCGACGGCACTTAACAACAACAACTCACCTGTCAGTGGAGGTTTGCATGTTGCTATGGTATTGAATGAAGCCCTGGTGTGATGCTGTGGGATAAAGCACTGGACCACAAGGTGGATTTGAACCACAAGATTGGTGGTTCAAACTCACCAGCCGCTCCTTGGAAACCCTATGCAGAGTCGCTATGAGTTGGAACTGACTCAACACCACTAAATAACAACAACTTGGTACTAAATTGGTTTCAGTAGCGCTTCCAGACTAGGAAGAAGGGCCTAGCAAACTAACCCTGGAAATCAGCCAATGAAAACCCCAGAGATCACAAAGGTCCAATCCACAACTGATTTTGAGACTAGTGCAGGACCTCACAGCATTTCATTACAATGTGCACTGATTTTGAGACTAGTGCAGGACCTCACAGCATTTCATTACAAAGCAAGGGCCAACTCACAGATAGCTAACAACAACAGAGAGACAGTAAGGCATTGGTCTGGCCACAGAGAGAAGCAATTGAGTCAGGATCTAACCCAAGTGGTCTGGCTTTTGCCACCAGTCTGGCCTCTGAGACATGAACTTTGTCACCTTCAGAGAGCTGCTCCTTTGGCTCATAAAATTCAGGTTCCTTAGATAATGATTATCAAATTACAGAAGTGACTGGTCTTCATGGCTCTGCTCAGTCACTAATGTTGTTGTTGTTGTTAAGTGCTGTCAAGTCGAACCCAACCCATCACGACGCTGTATAGGGTTTATAAGGAGAAGCTGGTGAGCTTGAACCACCAACCCAGCAGTTCAAATGACTTTGCAGTCTGATGCATTAACCTATAGCACCACACCAGGACTCTGATCGACAATGCAAAATACCTTTGGTGGCGCTTGAATGCTTTTTCGAAGCTTGTAGAGAGGACCTTTCAGAGATATTCCATCCAAATGCAGCACATGAACCCCATACGGACACTGATCTGAACAAAGTTCTTGAATAAAGATAGAATGGTGATTGTGATTTTCTTTAAATGATGTTGCAATAGTTGATTGCTGCTGTCTTTCTACATTTCTCTTCATTCGAAAAGGTCTACATTGAGAATCAGTTCTACATTTACTAAAAAAATATCAAGCAAAGTGTGGGGCAGTGTGTATAATTGGCACCCTTTGTGTCAAAGTTTAAACAGATACAGTTAAACCTGGAAGAGCCAGAGGACTGCCTTATTTTTCTGGGTCTTGTAAGTTTTCTGCCTTTGGCAGGGTGCAGTCTTGCCACTTCTCTATCATTCTCTATTAGTTTCCTTCTCTGAAAGGTTTCTACTTTGCACAGGTTCTGGTTTTCACAGGTTTTCTTGCATATGTGCACATATACTTGTTTTTGTTTGTATTTGTATTAAGACAGTCTGGAAGGAAGGGGAGGTGGGGCAGGTGGGAGCAAGAGTGGACAGACATTTCACCCTGCTTATTTCTGTATTATACTTTTGAACCACATTACAGTCTTGCCTATTCTTTAAAAAGAAAATTAATAAGTAAAGCGGGTAGGGAACTAAACACACACACAGTCAGGTAGAAAGCCAGTACAAAAAGGCAGTATTTCCCCCAAATGGGTCTGTGGATGTTTACTAAAGTGCTGATTAAGTAAGGAATCTGTGCCTTTGGCAAATATAGGAGTGAATCAAGTCCAGCTGAGGCCTTGCTGCAGATTTGATGGACCCCACCAGCATGTGCAGGGGCTGTGGAATGCAGGGTTTTCAAAAGTCATGTTCCTTGGTCTGTATCGCTTTCCTCCCTCTCCAGTTACCTGAAAAATACCACTGCCCCAGTTTCTTGTGTCCAGCCTGGACCTAGGAGGCTGACAGCAGCTGGTCCTGTGTCTTTCATCACTTAACATTCCTGCTGCCTCCCACCCCACCGTTGAAATTCTGTCTCCGTAACAGCCTTTTACTTTGCTCCTTCTCTCTAGTGGTGGTGCTCCAGTCTTCCTCATTGCTGACCTGGACAAAAACAACTACATCCTGACTAGGTTCCTGGCCTCCTGTTCCCTTTTCACTCTCACCTTCTTCTTTGCTGTCTAGAGAAAGAGCATTTTAGAAAATGCAAACCTGCTCTCCTTCACCTTCAGCCTAAAACTTTTCCTTGACTTCTGTGACCTAAAGGACAAAGTTCAAAACTCCCCAGTCTGGCATGAAGGAATTTATAAGATCTGGGAGCTGTTGACCCTCTATGACCTCCATCCACTAATCCTGGGACCTTGGGTAAAAGCGAGTTGTTCCAAATGCCCTGAATGCTCTTGGAAGTTTGGCAACTCTGTGTTCCTTCTCCATCTGGACTATCTAGACATGCTGTCTACCAGCTGCCCTCTCCTTCACCTCTAAACCCAGCTGTTTCGTTCCTTCCCTGTTCCCCAAGGCTGGCCAGCAAATATACTGTTCTCTGTGGTTTGCACATGGCTTATGGAGTGCATTTGTCCCATTGTGGCATAATTTGCATATTACATGTTTGCCAAGAGCACTAGGTTCCAGACCTTTGGCAGGGTTGACGCTGACCCATCTCTGGGTCTCTGGTGGACTATCCAGAATGGATGTTAGCAGGACGCCAGGAAGTGTTTGTTGAATGAATAAGTCTCAGATTTTCAGAGAGTGTTTGGAGGCTGCAGGATTATTTGCCCAGGAAGAACAGGCAATTCTAGGGCTGAAAGTGGTCCCAAGAGTAATTGCTAGAGCTAGAGAGCAGTTTACCATCTGCCCTGCTATTCCTGGGGACTGGGCATGAGTTCAAAGCTGCTATAAGTTTTGGAGACTGTCCCATTGGCTGCCTGATCTTATCAGTGACCAACTTGGCTCCAGCCAACCTTCTCTCACCTCAACAATGTGCTCTCCTGGCAGCGCTGTCTCACAGAAGCCAGCATCAGAAAAAGGCAGAGTCACTGAGGGCCTCTGAGAACAGCAGGCCTATGTCCGCCAGAGGGATGGTGTCTCACCCAGGGTCATATAGTGAGTGGCATATGCCATGGAGCTTCACAGAGTCCACGGAAAAGTGGAATGAAAAGATAATAGAATATTTCCATGAGCTTTTCAAAGCCCATTTGTACATACACTGAGTTATTTTTGACCCACAAAGAGAAATGAAGTCCAGATACATGCCTTACCATAGATGAACTTTGCAAACATTATGCTGAGTGAATTAAGTCACAAGAAAACTGTATAATCCCAATTATATGAGTAGAAAATGGGCAAATGTGTAGAGGGGGGGAAAAAAAAAATGAAGAAAGTTGAAACAAGCCCAAGGAAGCCAAAATATGATCTGAGTGTATAAACCAACTAAAGAACAGATTTGATGCATTGAATACTGATGACCAAAGACCAGAGGAGTTGTGGGATGACATCAAGAGTATCATACATGAAAAAAGCAAAAGGTCATTTAAAAGACAGAAAAAAAGAAAAGACGAAAAATGGACAACAGAAGAGAGTCTGGAAGTTGTTCTTGAACATGGAGTAGCTAAAGAGAATGGAAACAATGAAGAAGTAAAAGGGATGATGAGAAAATTTCAAAAGGGCATCTTGAGAAGAAGACAAAGCCAAGTATTATAATGAAATGTGAGAAGACCTAGAGTTAGAAAATCAAAGGAAGAACATGCTCAGCATTTCTCAAGCTAAGGGAATTGAAGAAAACAAAACAAAACAAAACAAGCCTTGACTTGCAATATTGAAGGATTCTGTGGCTAAAATCCACCACTCATCTGTCAGTTTGTCATACTGTGGCGGCTTGTATGTTGCTTTGATGAATAAATTTCAGCCGAGCTTCCAGACTAAGACAGACTCAGAAGAAGGAGAGAAAGACTACTTTTGCATGGTTAGCCACTGTAAACTTTACGAATAGCAGTGGAACATTGTCAGATATAATGCCAGAAGATAAGCCCCTCAGGTGGGAAGGCACTCAAAATACAACTGAAGTAGAGTTGACCACAATGACATTAATGAGAAAAGCTTTCAGAACCTTCATTTGTTGATGGGGCACAACTCAAAATGGGAAGAAATAACTGCAAACACCCTTCAATGATCAGAACATGGAATGTACAAAGTATGAACCTAGAAAACTTGTAAGTTATCAAAAATGAAATTGAACATATAAAGATTGATCTCCTAGGCATTAGTGAGCTGAAACTGACTGATATTGGTTATTTTGAATTGGACAATCATATGACTTACTATGCCAAGAATGGCATTATATTCATTGTTTAAAAGCTCATTTCAAGATTGATCTTGAAGTACAATGTTGTCTGTGGTAGGATAATATGCATACGCCTACAAGGAAGGTCAGTTAGAAACACTGTTATTCAACTTTACTTACCAACCTCTAAAGCCAGTGATGATGAAATTAAAGAATTCTACCAACTTCTTAAGCACTATACTACCAGAGCTCCTGTGTGGCACTGTGGGTTAATGTACCAGACTGACAAAACCATCACACATGAAGAAAACAAAAGGTTATTAAAAAAAACAGGAGAGAAAGAAAAAAAAGACCAAAATAGATGTCAGATGAGACTCTGAAACTTGCTCTTGAGGATAGAAAAGCTAACGCAACTGGAAAAAATAAAGTAATAAAAGAGTTGAACAGAATTTTTCAAAGGACAGTTTGAGAAGGCAAAGCCAAATATCAGCATTAAATGTCCAAAGACTTAGAGTTAGAAAACCAAAATTGAAGAACACACTTACCATTTCTTAAACTGAAAGTGATAAAGAAAAAATTCAAGCCTTGAGTTGCAATTTTGAAGGATTTTATGGGCAAAATATTGAATGGTATAGGAAGCATAAAAAAAAAAAAAAGGTGGAAGAAATACACAGAGCCAATGTATCAAAGAGAACTGGTTGATGCTCAACTATTTCAAGAGGTAGCATACGATCAAGAACTCAAGGTATTGAAGGAAGAAGGACAAACAACACTGACAGCACTGGTCAAAATCAAAGTTCCAGGAATAGCTGGAATATCAGTTGATATGATTCAACAAATTGATACAGCACTGGAAGCACTCACTCATCTATGCCAAAAAATTTGGAAAACAACTACTTGGCCAACCAATTGGAAGATATCTATGCCCATTACAAGCAAAGGTGACCCAACAGAATACGGGAGCTATCTAATAATATCTCATGCAAGTAAAAGTTTGCTGGAAATAATTTTAAAAGATTGCAGCAGTATATCAAGTAATGCATTTGAATTATGGTGTTGTCAAAGAATACTGAATATGCCATAGATGGCCAGAAGAGTGAATAGATCTGTCACAGAAAAGGTAGAGCCAGAATCAAGGAAGGAGACA
>NW_006408589.1:130528-138854 GCF_000296735.1 Chrysochloris asiatica
AAAGAAAGAAAGAAAAAAAGGAAGGCTCTCAATGAGATGGATTGACCCAGTGGCTGCAAGAATGGGTTCAAACATCAATAATTGTGAGGATGGCACAGGACCAGGCAGTGTTTCATTCTGTTGTACATAAGATCACTATGAGTTGGAACTGACTTGATGACACTTAACAACGAACATGATTTTGTAGCAGTACGTTCTGATTTACTCTTGTGTGTGTATAATATATTTTTCCATACTAAATAAAGATCCTGTCACATTATGATAAATGATTGTATGACGCATTGAGATATGGTAGAAGGCCTGCGGGGTACTTGAGCTTGGGAATATATGGGGTCTCTATCTGAGACTGATTGGAGCTTTGCTATGTAAATGAGGGTCCAGGCAGAGGAAACAGCAAATGGAAAGAACTTAGGAAGAACAAACTCATGGCTTTTGGGGCAGCAGTAAGTGAAGGGGAAGAGATGGACAATACATTCAAAGTCATAGACAAGGGTGTGATCGTGAAGGGCCTTGTAGATTTTGTGGAGAGTTTGCTTTCGGTATAAGTAAGGGAAATGCTAAGGACACTGTTCCCAGTCAATGCACCTCATGTGGAGTCAATGCACCTCCGTCACTGCCTATCTGTCAGTGGAGTTGTATGTGTTACAATGACACTGAACAAGCTATAGTTTCCAGATTAAGACGGACTAGGAAGACAGACTTGGAACTCTATTTCTGAAAAGTGGCATTGAAGACCCTATGGATCACAACAGTCCATTCTATAACAATCCTGGTGATGGCACAGGACTGGGCAATTTTTGTGTTCCATTGTGCTTGGGGTAACCATGAATAAGGGGTCAGCTGGAACAATAACAGGGACTGACACCCAAAGTTTAAGAGAGAACTCTGATCTAAACAGACATGTCACCACAGAAGATCTATAAACGGCCAACAAGCATAAGGAAAGATGCCCAATGCCATTACTCATCCGAGAAATGCAAATCAGATCTACTGTGAAGTTCTACTTCATACCCGCCTGGATGGCTGTATTAAGAAGACATATACTAACAAGTGTTGGCAGGGATGTGGCAAAATCAAATTCCTCATACATTGCTGGTGGGAGTGTAAAATGGGACAGTCACTTTGGAAAGCAGTGGCAACTCCTCAAAAGGTAAAACAGAGTTGCCACATGACACAGCAATTCTCCTCCTAGGAATGTACTCAAGGTAAGTGAAAAGATATACTCACATAACAAGCTGTATGGAAATGGCCAGAGCAGCATTCATCATAATAGACAAAAAGCAGAAACAACCCAGATGCCTACCAGCTGGTGATTGCACAGATATAACATGGCATCTCCATACCACACAGTGGAATACTATTCAGCCATAAATGGAATGAAATCCTGTGACAAGCTACAACAGGGATGAATCTTGAAAACATTATGCCAAATGAAAGAAGCCAGACACAAATGTCACATATTGAGTGATTCCATGATATGAAATACACAGAATAGGCAAATCTATAGACATAAAGCAGATTTTGTTGTTGTTGTTAAGTGCCGTCAAGTCGGTTCCGACCCATAGCGACACTGTACAGGGTTTCCGAGGGTGTAAATCCTTACAGGAGTAGAAAGCCTCATCTTTCTCCCGCGGAGCGGCTGGTAGTTTCGAACCGCTGACCTTAAGGTTTGCAGCCCGATTCGTAACCACTACGCTACCAGAGCTCCTTAGTAGCTGCCTAAACTGTGTTAGTAACTCTGATAGCATAGCGGTTACAAGTTGGGCTGTTAACCTCAAGGTCAGCAGTTCAAAACTACCAGCCATTTTGTAAGAGAAAGATGAGACTTTCTGTTCACATCAAGATTTATAGTCTCAGAAACCCTATGCAGGTTTGCTGTGAGTCAGAATGACTCCAGGCACACCACCACCACCAAAACTGTGAATAATGACTGGGCATGGGGTTTCTTTTTGGGTTGATGGCAAAGCTCTGTGAATGTTAAAGTGTACCAAATTATACATTTTAAACAAGTGAATTGTATGGTACGTAAATAAAGCTGTTGGTTTTTTTTTTTTTTTTTTTTTTGGTTTTTTGTTTTTGTTTGTGTTTTTAAAATGCTACTCTGGTTGTTGTGTGGGGAATGGACAATAGCAGAGTCAGAGCAGAAGCAATTAGATCAGGTGGCCAGGGATGTGATCATTAAAAGAAAGTGGCCAGCACAAAGCAGGCACTTAGTTAATATTTGTGGATGTTTTTGTATCTTGCACATGCTGATCTTTGTTCAGAAATGCTGATTGCTTCTAACTCAGGTTTTTCAATGTCCGCACTATTGACATTTTGGGCAGGATAAGCCTAGAGAACTATACTATGCATTGTGAGAAGTTTCTGTCCCCCCATTTCCAGTCAAAACAACTAAAAATGTCATTTTTTGTTGTTGGTAAGTGTCATGGAGTCCGTTCCAACATAGTGACCTTGTATAGGGTTTCTAATGCTTTAAATATTTGCAGAAGCAAAGTCTCATCTTCCTTCCACAGAATGGCTGGTGGACTTGAACCACTGACCTTATAGTTCACAGTTCAGTGTTTATTGTATTAAGCCACCGCACTTCCCAAAAATGTCATTAGACATTGCCAAATGCTCCCTAAGGGGCAAAGCTGTCCCCAGTTCAGAACTACTGTTATAACTTCTCTTGCTCACCTGGTGAATTTCTTATTACTCAGGATCCACTTCTAGTATTATCTCTGGGTAGCCTTCACCCTGCACCCCTGCATTCTTTGCAGCCCCACAGTTTCTTAACATCCCTCATCAAAGGCCCTAGAATACTATTTGCACACCATCCCCACTGTGAACTTCCTGGAGATGACACTTTATGCACCTGAAGGGTAACTAACAGTCATAGTCTCGGGGGTCCCATCAACCTCTATTTGACCAGTAAGCCTGATCTTTTTTTTTTTTTTTTTTTTTTTTTTAAGATTTTGAGCTTTGAGCTTTATTTTTGTCCCACCCTCCCCAGGATCTTCAAATATGAGCTCTTTCAGAGCAATTTCCAAGTCAAGGTATTTCAGTTGCTTCATAAACATGTGAAAATTGGGTAATGAAAAAGGAAGAGCAAAGAAGAAGTACAATGCTATTTTGGAGTACAACACTGTCTGTGATAGGATAATGTCCATATGCCACTATGATTCAAATACCACCCACTAAAGCCAGTGATAATGAAATTGAAGAATTCTATCAACTTTTTCAGTCTGAAATTGATTTTAAAAAAAATGCAATTGATACTTACTGGTGATTGGAATGTTAAGGTTTAAAACAAAGAGGAAGGATCAGTAGTTGAAAAATCTGATCCTGGTGATAGAAATGATACTGGAGATCACATGGTAGAATTTTGCAAGACTCACTCATTGCAAATACATTTTAAAAATAACATTAAAGGCAACTATACAACCGTACCTCACCAGATGGAATACACAGGAATTAAATTAACTACATTTGTGGGAACAGACTGTGGAAAAGCTCCATATCATCAGTCAAATAAAATTCAGAGGCCAACTCTGAAATAGACCACCAATTGCTCATATGCAAGTTCAGGATGAAGCTGAAGAAAATGGTAACAAGTTCATGAGACCTAAAATACGAACTTGAATATGTTATTGTTGTTATGTGCCATGGAGTCGGTTCCAACTCATAGCGACTCTGCACAGGATTTCCGAGGCTGTTAATCTTTACGGGAGCAGAACGCCTCATCTTTCTCCCACGGAACCACTGGTAGTTTCGAACTGCTGACCTTACGGTTCGCAGCCCAATTCGTAACCACTACGCTACCAGAGCTCCTTGAACTTGAATATATCCCACCTGAATTTGGAGACCATCTCTAGAACAGATTAGATGCATTACACTCGAATGACCAAATACCAAAAAAGTTGTGGGATGACATCAAGAACATCATACAGGAGGAAAGCAAAATGTCATTAAAAAGCAAAGAAGAAAAGACCAAAATGGACATCATAAGATAGTCTGAAACTTATTCCTGAGCATAGCGAAGCTAAAGTGAATGGAAGAAATTAGGAAGCAAAAGAGCTAAACAGAAAATTTCAAAGAGCACCTTAAGAAGACAGTCAAGTATTATAATAAAAACTGAAATGGAAGGATGTGCTCAGCAGTCCTCAAGCTGAAGCCTTAATTTATAACATTGAAGGAGTCTATGTGTAAAATGGAGTTCTGGTGTCGCACTGCAGGATAATGCACTGGACTGAAAGGTCAGTCTGAACTGCAAAATCGGTGGTTCAAACACATCAGTTGTTCTTTGGAAATCCTGTACATGGTTGCTATGTGTCAGAACTGACTCGAAGGCACTAATAACAACAATAAAATGTGCAAAATATTGAATGATGCAGACAGCATCAAAAGATGGTAGGTATACACAGAGTCACTGTACCAAAAAGAAATGGTTGATATTCAACCATTTCAAGAAGTAGCATATGATCAAGAGCTGACGGTATTGAAGGAAGAAGCCTAGGCTTCACTGAAGGTATTGGTGAAAAACAAGGCTCCAAGAATTGACAGAATACAAATTGAAATCTTTCAAAAAACGGATGCGTCACTGGAGACACTCATTCATGCTATCATATTTGTACCCATTTCAAAGAGAGGTGACCCAACAGAATGCAGAAACCATCAGATGATACCACTAATATCACATAAAAGTAAAATTTTTCTGAAGATAATTTAAAGACTATTCCAACAGTACATTGACAGAGAACTGCCAGAAATTCAAGCTAGATTCAGAAGAGTACATGGAACAAGGGATATCACTGCTGATGTCAGATGAATCTTAGCTGAAAGCAGAAAATACCAGAAAGTGGTTACTTGTGTTTTAATGACTCTGTAAAGGCTTTTGACAGTGTAGATCCTGACAAACTATGGATAGCATTGTGAATGGGTATTTCAGAACATTTAACTGTGTCCATGGGGAACCTGTACATAGGCCAAAAGACAGTTATTCGAACAGAACAAAGGGGTACTGAGGAAAGGTGTGCACAAGGGTTGTATTCTTTTGCCGTACTTACTCAGTCTGCATGCTGAACAAATAATCTGAAAATCTGGATAAAATGAAGAAGAGCATGGCATCAGGATTGGAGGAAAACTCATTAGCAACCTGCGGTATGCAGATAATACAACCTTGCTTACTGAAAGCGAAGAGGACTTAGAATACTGAAGAAGATCAAAGACTTCAGCTTTCAGTATGGGTTGCACTCCAATGTAAAGGAAACAAAATTTCTCACCACTGGATCAATATATAACATCATGACAGATGGAGACAAGTTTGAAATTGTCAAAGACTTCATTTTGTTTGACCCACAGTAATATAAGCAGATGTCAAGAAATCAAACGATGTATTGCATTAGTCAAATATGTGGCACAAGACCTGTTTAAAGTGTTAAAGAACAAATGTATCACACTAAAGTGTGCCTGACCCAACCCATAATATTTTCAATATTCTCATATGGATGTGAAACTTGGAATGTTGTGCTATATTTGGATTATAGTGTTGGAGGAAATGCCAGGAGAACAAACAAATCTGTCTCAGAAAAAGTACAGCCAGAATGCTCCTTAGAAGCTAGAATGGTGAGACTTAGTCTCTCATACTTTGGAAATGTTATCAGGAGAGACCAGACCCTGGAGAAGGATATAATGCTTAGTAGAGTGTCAATGAAAAAGAGGAAGGCTGCCAACAAGATGGAAAGACACAGTGGCAGCAGCAATGGGATCAGACATAACAACAATGGTAAGGATGGCATAGGACTAGGCAGATTTTTGTTCTGTTGTGCATAAGGTAGCTCTGAATCGGAATCGACTTAACGTCACTTAACAACAACAACAAAGAAGAATTGATCCATTGATCAATGGTGTTAGTGAAGAATACTGAATATACTATGTACTTCCAAAAGAATGAATAAAGTCGTCTTAGAAGAAACACAAGTAAATGTTTCTTACATGCTAGGATGACAAGACTTGTACTTGCTTACTTTGGACACATCATCAGGAATAACCAATTGCTAGAAAAGGGCATCATGTTTGGTAAAATAGAGGGCCAAGAAAAATGAGAGAAGCCTTCATTCAGTGAGATGCGTTAACACAATAGACTCAAATGTACCAACAATCATGAAGCTGGTGCAGGAACAGCCAATGTTTTGTTTTGTAATGTCACCATGAATTGGAGCTGACCCAACAGCAACTCACAACAATCTCATAGGGTTACTGTGAGCACATAATAAGAGCATAATAAATGTCAGCTATTATTGGTATTAATTGAAAATTCTTTTTGTCTTCCAAGGGGCCTGCCAAATCTCAGCACAGAGGTCCCTTCTCATTCAAAAGTGGACAAATGCCAGCTCTGACCTGAGTGCTCGAGAGAAGAAAGGATGAGCAGGGACACTGTCCCTGTCTTTAAGGAGCCTGAGGGTGGGAGACAAATTTGTGGGTTGTGAGGTTTCCAGAAGATTAGTTTGAGTAGAATATTGAAGGATGAAAGGAAGTTGTCAAGCAAAGGAGGGCACTGCAGGCATGAGAACCGCTTGTGCAAAGGCTTGGTGGTGGGAAAGAACATAGTTGATTCAGACAGTTGGATGTAGATTGTAGCTGGGTCAGCAGAGGGTGGAGTGGGGCAGCTAGAGGTGATGAGGTTGGGTAAGGACCAGACTGTGATGAGCCATGTTTGCCATTAATGACATTGTACTTGACCTAACTGTAAAACGGGAACCTTGGAACATTTTTGAGCAGAGAAGTACTATTCTCAGATCTATATTATCAAATTGACACTGAGATAAAGAATGTATCAGAATTGGAAGAAAGAAGACAGGAGACAAGAAGTCGATGAAGAATTTTATCTGGCAAATGCTGCTGGATCCTTTCAAAAACAATTTTGTCTCCATTGCCATGTGCCCAGAGGCCCTGAGACGGGTCATCAATTATACATAATCTACGCAGGGATTCCCATTCTTGCTTCAAGGAAAAGCCAGACAGTTCTATGTCCATTCTTTATTAAAGTATACCTTGTATAAAATCTGGAAAACTCAAGAAACACAAAGAGTCAAAATAAATATCCTATAGTCCTGCTATTTTCAGACAAACACAGTAAACATTCTAACCTATTTCCTTTTAGTCTTTCTTCTAAATTTTTGCCACAAATTTGTGACCATGACACATAGTATGTTGTGTGTGTGCGTGCAAAAGGTTAGTACACTTGTCTGCTAACTGAGAAGTTTAAAGGTGGAAGAAACACCTGGTGATCTAATTTTGGAACATCATCCACTGAATAACCAGTTGAGCACAGTTCTACTCTGACACACATGATGGGGTTGCTGTGTGTCAATACTGAATCAATGACAATTGGTTTTATATATATACACATACAAAAGTATATATGTATGTGTCTGTGTGTACATGCATATATGTGTGTGTCTTGTTTACTTTGGACATGGCATCAGGAAAGACCAGTCACTAGACAAGGACTTTATACTTGGCAAAGTATAGAGTCAGTAAAAATGAAGGAAAATTCCAGGAGATGGATTAACAAAAGAGCTGCAGCAATGAACTCAAATATATCAGCAATTGTGAGGATGGCACAACAGTGGGCATTGTTTTGTTTTGTTTTACTCGTACATATGGTTGCCAATGTACCAGTTTGAGCCAATGTCACAGCGACTAACTAACCACGCACACACACACACACACACACATATATATATAGTAGGTGTTGTTAGGTGCCGTCAAATTGAGTCCAACTCATAGTGACCCTGTATGGGGTTTGAGGGAGACCCCCAACAAGATGGACTGGCCAAGTGGCAGCATCAATGGACTCAAGCGTGGCAATGGTAGTGAGGTTGACCCAGGATTGGGCAGTGTTTCGTTCTGCTGTGCATAGGGTCACTATGAGTTGGTACCAGCTCAATGGCACCTAAAAACAAAAACAAGAACAAATCTTTGTGGGATCAGAAAGCCTAATCTTTCTCCAGGATAACAGCTGGTATGCTCAAACCTCCAGCCTTGTGATTTTCAATCTTTTGGAGCCACAGCACTCCCCATATATTGTAGTAGTAGTAGTCCTGGTGTGGCGCTGTGGGATAAAGTACTGCACCACAAGGTTAGGAGGTCGAGCTCACAGCAGCTCCTTGGAAACCTTGTACAGGGTGGTTATGAGTCAGAATCAACTTGATGGCACTTAATAATAACAACAGTAGTTAAGTGCTGTATAGGGTTTCAGAGGAGTGCCTGATGGGTTTGAACTGCCGATCCTGTGGTCAGAATTCCATTGCTTTCTGAAAGTGATATAATATATATATATATA
>NW_006408589.1:138954-148970 GCF_000296735.1 Chrysochloris asiatica
ATATATATATAATAAATCAGAAATGATTTGACAACAATCAACAACTATGTGTATATATATATATGCTTAAGAATGTCCCCATTCCTTGCATACTCTTTGCTTTTAATGTTGTTGTTGTTGTTATTTGTCGCTGAGTTGGTTCTGACTCATAGCGACCCTGTATAGGGTTTCCAAGGAGCAGCTGGTGGGTTTGAATTGCCAACCTGTGGTTCGCAGTCCAGAGCTGCAGTCGAGCGCCACACCAGGAGTCCTTGTTTTTAATTACCACACAACAGTCTATCATATGACTGTCCCATAATTTACTTAATTGATCTTCTATTATTGAACTTCTAGACTATCTCTGTTTGTTGGTGGATCTCTGCATTTGAAAGAGACTTTGTACAGATCCCCAACATTTTGTCTGGATGTACTCCTTGCCTTCTCAGAAAACACTTTTGGTGAAGGAACTGCTCCAAACTGGGACACCCATTTTCCCAGCATTAGAATTTCCTCCCCAAGCTGAGCTAAATCCTTAGGATTGAAAATTAATCCCATTTCCCCATTTTGCGGGTGTTGATGGAGATAAGACTACAGCTGGCTTCATCTTTCCCTCAGATTTGTTGACCTAAGAAAGCTAACTTAGTCATCAGCTGAGGAGGGAAACCAGAAAATGCCTATGAACCCAGGGAAGTCAACTTAAACCAAGGTTAATGGGAAAAAGGTTAACCAGGACAAGGTGATAGAAGAAAGAGAAGAAGCGGGCAAGCTGGCCTGATATCTGCTTCCCATGGGGCTATGATTAATGACCTTCCTTCCTTCCAGAACCCTAGACAAACCACTTGGCAAAGATGTCCCAACCCCACTGCCATTGTACATTCTTCAGTCATAAGTAGCAGTTCTTTTCACTGTAAGTGGAACCAGAAACCAACAGTGATCTCATACTGCCAGGAGCTAGGCCCTGTTCTAGGCACCGTACACACTTATTACATGGTACCATTGTAAACATCTTGAAGTCAGGTGGACCTGGGTCCAATCCCAGCTAAGGTTCTTCCTACCTCTGTGGTTTCCTCATCTGTCAGCTCGGTTGCTTTCCAAGACAGTTATAACTGTAGCCAGCACTATACATTAATAAAGCACCAGGTCTGCAGCTAGTAGGTGTAGCTAAGAGATGCTATCTTCTCATTACATTCAGTTTTCCTTATACCTGAGGATCATTGTTGTTGTTAAGTGCCATAGAGTCGGTTCCAACTCATGATGATGGTGGGTTTGAACTGCTGACCTTGTGGTTCGTAGTCCAGTGCTGATCCTACAGTGCTACACCTGAGGGTCATGTTGTTGTTGTTGTTGTTGTTGTTGTTGTTGTTATGTGCCGTGAAGTCGGTTCCGGCTCATAGTGACCCTGTATAGGGTTTCTGAGGCTGTAAATCTTTAGGGGAGCAGAAAACCTCATCTTTCTCCTGCGGAATAGCTGGTAGTTTTGATAGTAAATAAAGTCTGTACTGGTGTCGTGCTTCGAGTTAACGTGATGGACTGCAAGTTTGGTTCAAATTGCTGTCAGTGGTTCAAACTCACCAGTCACTCCTCAGAAACCCTATACAAGGTCACTATGAGTCGTAACTGATGGCACCTAACAACAACATCTGATTCCCTATCTGTTAACTTTCAGTGACAGAGAACACATTACTTCCAACTTATGAATTCATGACTTTGTAGTCCACATAAGGAAACTGAGACTCTGAGAGGCTAATGAGGGTCTTTACATGAAATAAATAATCATTTGGGAAATGCCAAGACTTAGTGGGAGTCCTGGTGTAATGCTGTGGGCTAATGTGTCAGACTGCAAAGTCATTTGAACTAAAAGGTCGGTGGTCAAGCTCACCAGCTGCTCCTTGGAAACCCTAAACAGGGTTTATGGGTCGGAATCGACTTGATGGCACTTAACAACAACAACAGGACTTAGTGAGCAATTAGGTTTGGGGCAAGGTTTCTGGCCTTCCCAAATCCTCTGGACCCTGCTTCATGTCCTGGCTCCAACCACTGACCATCTCAGGTAAAGAAGAGGGAGAGGACCCAGTGCATACAAACAGGTTCTCAGGAGGCACCCAAAACCAGACTCTCAGGTCACCGAGTTTGTGATGCCCTATGTTTTGGGGGGCACCACGGCCACTTACACTTGCCTGCTTCACCTACAAAGCCTCACAATTCCCTCAAAGGGGTACATTAGCATATCCCCTTTCATAGTGGTGGAAACTGAGATTCCAATGCTCAAGGTCAAAGCGAGACCAGTGATCAGCCGCCTGTCCCTGTCACCCAGTAGGCGTATCTCTCTCCAGATGTTCCAGGAAGGGCATCCGCGGGCAGGGCACTGCTTGTCCATGATCCTCACTCCCCAGCATCCATGTAAGTCAACTGTCTGGTGTTACCAAGGAGCTAAGCCCACCTCCCTCCTCAAAAATAAATAAATAAATAAATTCCTGGTCTCCTGCTGGCCTTGCTTAAATACAAAAAGTCGCTTTTTGCTCGAAAATGCCACCGCCCATAATCAGGTAAAAGAGAGGCAATTTCGGCGTAAGAGGACCTTCCAAACCCACCCCAATGCGGCAAAGGGATATCACCTCGACCCCGCGCCCTGAAACCGACGGCGGACTGAAGCTGCATCCCATCCTCGCAACACCCCTCGCAGAGCACAAGAAAGAAACCTGAGGTTTGGAGTCAGAGGGATTTGCTCAAGGTCAGGTACAGCCCACGAGCGGCGGACAGGAGCTCGAACCCGGGGTGACGACCACAAGGGTTGCTGGTGTCCGAGAGCAGCCGCCCTGGGCGCCCTCGCCCACTCCCGTGTGGCCTGTTCCAGCCTGACCCCCACCCCGAGAGGGCCCGCGGTGAGGCGGCGGCCGTCCTACCTGGTGCCACTGCTGCGGGATGGAGCTCTGGCCGGGCTCGCCTCGGCTCCCGCGTCTGCTGGTGCTGGCTGCGCTCGGGATCCAGGCAGGGATACCCAGAGCGGCGCGTCTTGCCAGCGCGCGCCTCGCACACACTTCCTCTGCTCCGCCTCCAACTCTCTCCTCGCTCTCCTTTCCTCCCTTCTCTTTCAACCAACCCCTCCTTTCTTTTCCAAGTCTTTCTCAAGCTTAGTGCGTGCACGCGCGCACGCTCGCCCACACGCGCACGCGCGTACACACACACACACACACACACACACACACACACACACACTCACAGTTTTTTCCTTTGCTTTATTCCCTCAGTCTTCTTTCCAGCAGGAGACCTGGTGGCTCAGTGAATACTGAGCACAAAAAGGTCAGCAGTTTGAACTCACCAGTGGCTCTGCTGGAGAATGATTTGCCAGTCAGCTTCCATAAAGATTGTTGTGAAGTGCTGTTGAGTGGGTTTCTATCATAGAGAACCTGTGTAGGTTTCCAAGGTGCGGCTGGTGGACCAGCGGTGGATCTCATGGTCAAACCAACCTTGCAGTCCTGTGCTTTATCCTGCAGTGCCACACAATTACAGCCTTGGAAATCCTATGGTGCAGTTGTACTCTGTCCTATTCATTTGCTATGAGTAGGCATGCACTCCATGGCAGTGGGTTTGGCTTTTTGGTTTTCTCTCTCTCATGCTCTCACCTAACAACCCCACTTTCTCTTTTCCTTTCTCCTCCCTCCACCTTTTCACCTCTCTGACTCTAACAGTCACTTCATCTTATCTCTGTCACAATGTTCCCCTTCCACTCATTCTTCTTCTTCCCTCAACCCAGTCCCCACCTTCACACCCTCTCACCTGTACTGGGTTGAGTTACATCCTGTCCTGACCACTGTCCCCCTGGTTCCGAGATGGGCTGAGGCCGAAGAGATGTCCCAGTAGTGATATAGCACTTATCTTTGGCCACAACTGGAGTCCTTGCCTTGGGGGCCAGACCCATCTCTGGGTCAGGGAGAATGCCCTTACCCTGGGTCCTCCCAAGACCTTGTTAATGTCAAGTTGACTCTGCTGTTTAGTGCTGTGGAGTGGGTTCTGACTCGTAGCAACCCTCTATAGGGTCTCCAAGGAGCAACTGGTGGGTTTGAACTGCTAACATTGCGGACTCAGTGTGTATCTTACAGCCACACCAGGACATTGTTGTTGTCAAGTGCCATGGAGTCAGCTTCAACACATAGTGACCCTGTATAGAGTTTCCAAGTAGCAGCTGGTGGGTTTGAACTGCCAACTTTGTAGCTCACAGTCCAGCTCTGATCCTACAGCACCCGCACCAAGACTCTAGGCAGCATTAGATATATAATCGAATGGATCATTTTCCACTCCAGAGCCATCATTTTATATGTTTGAGTCCGCTGTCGCGACTATTGTGTTAGTGCATCTCAATGGGGTTTCCCTCATTTCCACAGACCCTACACTTTACCAAACCTGATGCCTCTTTCTTGCCGTTGGCCTTTCTAGCCACCCTGAATAAGGTTAGAAGAGAGAAAGAGGGGGAAAGCCTAGATAATTCTGAGATCTAAAATCTAGAAATCAGAGAGTCTGGGGCCTCATAGAAACCAATTTCTTTTAATGAATTTGTAAACCATCAATCAAAAACAAATGGGTAGAATTCCAGAAAATTCCCAAGTGAACTTTTTGCAGTTGAAGGAAGGGTTATATAGAGAAACATGGAGAGGAAGGCCTTGGGAAAACATGCTTTTCTTACAGAAGCCTTTCTGGGTAAAGAACATAATGCCTATCTTTGGATAAGGAAATTGAGTTTCAGATGGAAAAACATATCCTAAATATCATGGATTCTATGCTAACCATAAATGACTCTGTCTCCAATGGAAAGGAGCCTGGGTGGGCAGGGTAGCCAAAGACATTGTACCAGGCCTGCGGTAGCCAGCCCAGTGTAGAGGAGACATCAGATGGGTGCTTTGGTTGACTATGGACTCCATGGTGAGGGTCTCTAGAAGCTGGGAGGAGAGTATAAGGGAGTAGGCTCAGGTGGGCATGAATATATGATGTGACTAATGATGGTGATTGATATACCTTAGGGGCCCGTGTTAGGTGCTGGGATACAGAGATGAAGGGGTCCTTTGGCACCTTGAGTTCACAACTTCTGGTGGGAGGGGAGCTCATGTAACACCAAGTCACCTTCATCTCAAGAATATTCAAGCTGGTCTTCTGGACTCCACTTTGCTCACATGCAATCCACAAAGCATGTCAAGTAATCTCCCCCCCAAAAAGCACAAATAAACATCAGATCATGTCACTCTACTTTCTGCTTAAAATTCTCACATGACTTCCTGTCATTGTTGTTAGGTGCCATCAAGTTGGTTCTGACCCATAACAGCCTTAAGCACAACAGAACCAAACGCTGTCTGGTCCCATGCCATTCTCACAACTACTGTTATGCTGGAATCCATTGCTGCTGCCACTTTGCCAATCCATCTCATTAGGAGTCTTCCTCCTTTTCTCTGACCTTCTACTTTACCATGCATGATGTCCTTCTCCAAGGACTGGACCCTCCTGATAAACTATCCAAAATATGAGAGATGAAGTCTCACCATCCTGGCTGCTAAGAAGCACTCTAGCTGTACTTCTTCCAACACAGACCAGTTTGTTCTACTGGCAGTTCATGGTAACGTCAATATTTTTTTTTCCAGCAACATAAATCAAATGCATCAGTTCTTTTATGGTCTTTATTCACTGTGCAACTTTCACATACATAAGAGGCTACTGAAAAAACCATGGTTTGGGTCAGGTGCACCTTAGCCCTCAAACTGATAACTTTGCTTTTGAACACTTTAAACAGGTCTTGTGTAGCAGATACGCATAATGCAACGTGTTGTTTGGTTTCTTGGCTGCTTGCTGCTTCCTTGAGTGTTTATTGTGAATCCAAGTAAAATGGAATCTTTGACAACTTCCATCTTTTCTCCATTTAATATTGTATTATTAATTGGGTCAGTTGTAAGGATTTTTGTTTTCTTTACATTCAAGTGCAACCCACACTGAAGGCTGTAGTCTTTGATGCTCATCATTAAGTATTTAAAGTTCTCTTTACTTTCAGCAAGCAAGATTATATCATCTGCGTATCACAGCTTGTTAATGAGTCTTCCTCAAATCCTGATGCCACATTCTTCTTCATATAATCCTGTTTCTTGGATTATTTGCTCAGCATACAAAGTGAATAAATATGGTGAAAGAATACAGCACTGGCACACACCTTTCCTGATTTTAAACTGTTCAGTGTCCCCTTGTTCTGTCGGAAAAATTGTCTATTGGTCTATGTATAGGTTTCTCAGGAGCACAATTAAGTGTTCTTGAATACATATTCTCCACAATATTATCCATAGCTTGCAATGATCCAAGCAGTTAAAAGCCTTTGCATAGTCAATAAAGCATAAGTAAACATCTTTTCTGGTATTCTCTGCTTTTAGCCAAGATCCATCTAACATCAGCAATGGTACCCTTAATTTCAAGTCTTCTGAATCTGGCTTGAATTTTTAGCAGTTATCTGTCAATATACTGATGCAACCATTTTTTAATTATCTTCAGAAAAAATTTACTTGCTTGTAATATTAATGATATTGTTCTATGATTTCCACATTCCATCAAGTCACCTCTCTTTGGCATGAGCACAAATGCCCTTCCAACTGGTTGGCCAGGTTAGCTGTCTTCCAAATACCTTGGAATAGATAAGTGAGTGCCTCCAGTGCCGCATCGGTTTGTTGAAAGATTTGAATTTGTATTCCATCAATTCCTGGAGCTTGTTTGTCACCAATGCTTCAGTGCTGCTTAGGCTTCTTCCTTCAGTACCATTGGTTCTTGGTCATATGCTACCTCTTAAAATAGTTGAACATCAACCCCTTCTTTTTGATAGAATGACTCTGTATACCTTCTACCTTCTTTTGATGCTTTCTGCATAATTTAATATTTTTGCCTATAGAATCCTTCAATATTTCAAGTCTCGGCTTGACTTTTTTTCTTCAGTTCTTTCAGCTTGAGAAATGCTAAGTGTATTTTTCCATTTTGGTTTTCTAACTCCAGGTTTTTGCACATTTCATTATAATACTTGACTTTGTCTTCTTGAGAAGCTCTTTGACTGAACAGAAATTTTTTGTTCAGCTCATGCCTTCCATTGACTTTAGCAATTTCTAGGTTGGAGAGAAAATTTCAGGGTCTCTTCTGACATCTATTTTGGTCTTTTCTAGAGCCTTCAAGCTGCTCTTCTGTACTCTATGTTGCTCACATGCAATCCACAAAGCACCACAAGTAATTTTTTAAAAAAGTATAAATCAGATCATGCCGCTCTACTTCCTGCTTAAAACCCTCACATGACTTCCTGTTGTATTAAAAGTAAAACTCAAACTTCTTATCAGTTCTAAAAGGTCCCACATACTCTGACTACTTCACAATTCTCTGACCTCATCACTTACCGCTCTCCGCCTCCTCAGCGCCTCCCAGTTCTCAGAACAGGCCAACAGGGACCCTACCACAGACCTTTGGAGGTGGGTGTTTACTATGCTGGGAATGCACCTCCCTTCCCCAACATCTTTCAGTAGTTGACTCCCCCTGCGACCAGTCCCAGCTCAAATGCTACCTCCTTAGAGAGGCCCTCCATGAGTAGTCACCCTCTTCTCATAGAGTTTTTCCACACCAACCCTTTCACATAACCCAAACACTTGCTGCTACCTAAAATGATTTTATTCATTTGCTTGCATGTTTCTTGTCAGGTTGCCTCACCAAAATATAACCTCCAGACAAGGGAGAGGGACCTTGTCTGTCTCAGTCACTGCATCTCCAAGAACCTAGAGTCAGAAACCAGTTGCAACTGTTGAATTGACTCTAATGCATTGTGACCTCATGTGTGTCAGAGTACAACTGTCTCCCATACAGTTTTCCCTGACTGATTTTTCATAAGCAGATCATCTTTCTTCCATGGTACCTCTGGCTGGACTCAAACCTTCAAACTTTTTGGTTAACAGCAGTGTGTTAACCATTTGCACCTCCCAGGAACCCCAGAGACTAGAGCATGTGTTGCTATTGCTATCAAGTATAGAGTTTCCAAGGAGCAGCTGGTGAGTTTGAACCGCCAATTTTGCAGTTAGCAGTCCAGTGCTTATCCTACAGTGCCATACCGGGACTCCAAGGATATAGTTGATGCTTAATAAATATTTGTTGGATGAGTGGATAAATAGGTGCTATGATGAAGAGGTTTAGAAAAAAGCAATGACTTATTTTAACAAGAGAAAATGTATTGCCTTTAGCAAAGAGGTTGCTCTACAGACAGATCTTAAAAAAGAAAGCAAAATTTTAGGAGGTAGAGGAGAGTGGGGGGACAGTTTGCAGGCAGAGGGAAGAGAATGGAGAAAGACAGGAGACAGCTGGGACATTCTGAAACTACAGGTGGCAAAGCTGCACCTTAATGCATGGGGAGCAGGCATAACAAGGGACAAGGCTGGAGATGCCAGTAGGATCATGGAAGGCTTTGGGGACATTGGTGGAAGTTTGGACTTGTTCCTAAGAGCAATGAGGGGTGTGGAGGCATGGCAGAGTTTTAAGCAGGGATGACTGAAGAAGTTGGGATATATGTCCTGGGAGATAAAGTTCCTGTGACTTTCACCTCTGTGCAGGGCTCTCATTGCAGGAAAGCAATGAGAGAAGCACTTAGATCCACAGTAGACATAGAATGAGAGAGATCTGACTCAGTGTTAAAAATATATAAACATAGTTACGTATGTCTGTTATGGAGGCACAGTTGTCTTGTGCCCCTGTAGCAGAACATCACAAGTATGTTTGCTACACAAAAATCTATTTGCTAACCTCACGGTCAGCAGTTTGAAACTACCAGCTGTTTCTCGGAAGAAAGATGAGGCTTTCTGCTCCCATAAAAATTTACAGCCTCAGAAACCCTGTACAGGGTCGCTATAAGTCAGTTCTGACTCCACAGCACATAACCACCACCACCAGTCACAATCTAGGAGACTAGAAGTCCGATTTCAGACTCCAGAGAAAGGACTTCTTTCTTGGTCATTTCTGGACGAATGTTCTTCTCTCCTTTCAGCATCTGTGGGCCCAGTGTCCCTTGAAGATCTCTAAACGTCTTGGCATCAATCTTCCCCTAGGTCTAGGAAGTTCTTAGTACAGGGTCCCTAGCTACAGAGGATGCACTCCACTCTTGCCTCTTCTTTCTTGGTAGTAATGAGGTCCTTCTCTCTCTCCTCAAGTCTCTTTCCATTGATCTCTTGAAAGATAAAAGATGATTTAGGTCACACTCCAGGGACTGTCCCCTTACCTCAGGGCTGTTACCTGAGTAAGGGTGTTGTATCCCAGAAGTTTCCCTTTACAACTGATTGGGTGATCACATCAGTTCACATCATGGGGATGATTTTATCATTATGTAACTAATGTAACTGCATAACATAAACCATTGAGAATCATGGTTCAGCCAGTTTGACACAGATTTTGGGGGAACACAACTGAAATGGACTCTGGAGCGGGTAGGGTTTCTATCTATCATATTAATGGTCCTTCTCAGTGGAAGAGACTGTATGTCTTGTTTGGCCACTAATATTTTGGTGGAAATGATTTATGTCACTTCCCAGCAGAGACACGCTTTAGGGCCTTTGTGTGTCGGTCTTTCCTCTGTGTTGTGAAATTGGCATTATTCCAGGTATGATTCCAGGGAAAGGCTGCTCAAGGGAAAACCTTTGTTTCCCCAGTAAAGTCTCAGATTCACAGCCAACCCACAAACTAACTCACCTAGTCAATTGCTGTTGAGTCAGCCTTTCTGACTCATGGTGACCCTATGTGTATCAGAGTAGAATTATGCTCTACAGGGCTTTCTTTTCTTTTTAAAATTATAGTTAAAATACACATAACAAAGCATTTGCCCATGCAACAACGATTACATGTATAATTCAGAGACCTTGATTACTTTCTTCATCTTCTACAATTATTAATACTATCCATCCCAAATTATTTTACCACCATTAACAAAAGCTCAATATCCCACTAAGCAACAATCTCCTCTTCCCCTTCCCTCCTATACCTGGCAACGACTAGTAAGTATT
>NW_006408589.1:149070-188859 GCF_000296735.1 Chrysochloris asiatica
GAGAGAGAGAGAGAGAGAGAGATATTGATAATTGATATAGTTTTTAATGGTTGATTTTAGGAAGTAGATTCCCAGACTGGGTGGACTTGAATTTCCAACCTTTCAGTTAGCAACTGAGCATATTAACTGTACCACCTAGGGACTCTACAACCAACCCATATTGGACATGTAATATGAGTGAAAGATAAATAATTTTGCTTTAAGTCTTAAGATTTTCAGAGATACTTGCTATTTCTGGACAATCATATTTCCCTTGATCTTTCTTACAAAGTCAGAACTTTAGATTAAGCTGGTTCCAACAGTAACTGGCTGTGGTAGATTTTCAAAGATGGTCACAATTTAGTTCGTGCTCCTTTGCAATGTGACTGTTCCTCCCATCAAGAGGTGGAATCTATCTTCCTCTCCCTTGAATCTGGACCAGCCTCATGACTTGCTTTGACCAATAGAATGGAGCAAAAGTGATTCAGTTTGATTTCTATGGCCAGGTGTTAAGAGATCTTGCAGCTACCACCTTCACTTTTTTTGGAGCAGTGCTCAAGAATATCAGGCTGTGAGCATATCTACTTGGATGGGCCTAAGTTGTCTCAGTGGTCAGGGCCTCCTGAGTGAGCTGTAGCCAGACCAACAGCATACTCAGCAAACACACATGGCTGAGGAAAATAATAAACCATTGTTATTTGAAGGCAGTAAGTCTGGGGTGATTTGTTATACTATAATGAGCGATTAGATAAGAGGACTTGGGCAAGTCAGTTTCTGTCTCTGAGCCTATTTTGTAGACTCTAAAATGAGCATATTGGGAATGTCTGCCTCAGAGAGTTTTGAAGAGACTCAGATGAAAACAGTGAATACTACATTCATTCATTCATTCATTCATTCAACAAATGTTTATTGAGCACCTACTCTGTGTCAGGCACTGGGTTGCCTGTGGGCTGCAGTGATGAACAAGATAGACAAAGATTTGACATGCTAAAGGGAGGAGAAATGATTAACAAGGCAGATAATTTCAGCTACAGATAATTGCTATGAAGAAAATGAAACAGGGAACTATACAATTGAGAATGGTTGGGGGTGGTACTTAATTTAAGAGAGCCGGGGAAGGCTTTTCTGAAAGTGACATTTTAGCTGAGCTAGGAACCCAGTTTGAGTTCTGGTGTGGATAAACCAATCTTCAGAAACCCTATATAGGGTCACTATGAGACAGAAACGACTCTATGGCATTTAACAACAACAACGGGAAGCCTGGTGGCATAGTGAGTTACATGTTGGGCTGGTAACCACAATGTCAACAGTTCAAATTCACCAGCCATTCATTGGGAAAAAGAGAAAGCTTTCTGTTCCTGTAAAGATTTATAGTCTTGGAAACCCTTCAGAGGGTCACTAGGAGTTGGAGTCAACTCGATGCCAGTGGGGTTTTTGTTGTTGTTTTTGCCTTTTGTTGTTTTATTTTTTTGTGGGGGTGTGGATGGGGTTAGGCATGAGAAGATAAGGGAAGCAGCATTCCATGTGGAAGGAGCAGTGAGTTCAAATAACCTAAAACCAAACTTAATCCACCATCGTTGAATCAATTCTAACTCATGGGAAACTTGTGTGCTTCAAAATAGAGCTGTGCTCCACAGGCTAGAATATTATGGAAGCAGATCCTTTCTTCCGTAGTAAGACCAGGTGGATTTGAAACAACAACCTTTCAATTACTAACCAAGGGCAAACCATAGGTTCCACCCAGGGACCTTGTAATTGCTTTCAGTGAGGATAAGTTTGGTCTCATTAAGGGCCAAGGAGGCCATCATGACTGATTATAGTGAGGAAGAGGGTTAATGGTTGGAGGTGGGGTTTGTGCAGAGCCTTGTAGATTGTGGTACGTCATGTGGATAACATCCTAAATGCAATAGGGAGCCACTGAGGGCTTTAATGGGAAGTGGAATACTTAATACATTGTAAAGTGGAAGTACTGCAAGGGAGTCACACATTTGACTGCTCACTCAGCTGATAGGGATGACATCTGCAGCTCCCACCAGCTGAAAAGTTTCCAGTTCTAAACTAGATGTAAAAATCTTTGCAAACTAGGCAGCACTTTCATCATACCAGTAGTCAGAAGACTCCCTGGATGGCATAAATGGTAGTGTACGCAACTACCCTACCACTCATCTGTCAGTTTGTCGTACTGTGGTGGCTTGTGAGTTGCTGTGATTTGGCAAGCTATGCCATGGGTATTTTAAATACCAGCAGGGTCACCCATGGTGAACAAGTTTCAGATGAACTTCCAGATGAAGACAGACTAGGAAGACAGAGTGACGAACTACTTCTGAATTTTTAGTCACTGAAAACCTTATGAAAAGCAGAGAAACGCTGTCAGATACTGAGCCCCTCAGGTTGGAAGGCACTCAAAAATGCGACTGGGGAAGAGCTGCCTCCTCAAAGTACAGTTGACCATGATGATGCGAATGCAGTAAAGTCTGTGGTAGTAAAGCCTATGGGACCTTCATTTGCTGATAGGGCACAACTCAAAATGAAAAGAAACAGCTGTAAACATCCATTAATAATCAGTACATGGAATGTATGAAGTATGAATCTAGGAAAATTCAAAATTGTTAAAAATGAAATAGAACACATAAACATCGATATCTGAGACATCAGTGAGCTGAAATGGACTGGTATTGGCCATTTTGAATCTGACAACCATATGGTTTACTGTGTCTCAATCAATGACAACTTGAGAGGAATGGTGTTGCATTCATTGTCAAAAAGAACATATCCAGATCAATCATGAGGTACAACACTGTCTGTGATAGGATAATATCCATGCACCTACAGGGAAGCCCAGTTAATACCACTATTATTCAAATTTACGCACCAACTACTAAAACCAGTGAGGATGAAGTAGAAGAATTCTAACTTCTTCAATCTGAAATTGATCAAACATGCAATCAGGATGTATTGGTTATTACTACTGATTGGAATGCAAAGGTTGGGAGCAAAGAGGAAGGATCAGTAGTTGGAAAATATGGCCTTGGTGATAGAAATGATGCTGGAGATCACATGATAGAATTCTGCAAAATCAATGATAGGTTCATTTCAAATACCTTCTTTAGACAGCATAGGAGACAATCATACATATGGACCTCACCAGATGGAATACATAAAAATCAAATTGACTACATCTGCAGAAATAGACAATGGAAAAGGTCTATATCATCAGTCAAAACAAGGTTAGGGGCAGATAGTGGAACAGACCACCAATTGCTCATATCTAAACTCAAAATGAAGCTGAAGAAAATGAAAAGAAGTCCACAAGAGCCAAAATATGATCTTGAATATATCCCACCTAAATTTAGAGATCATCTGAATAACAGATTTGATACATTACACACTAAAGACCGAAGAATTGTGGGATGACACCAAGAACATCATACAGGAAGAAAGCAAAAAGTCATTAAGAAGACAAGAAAGAAGGAAAAGATCAAAAGGGATGTCAGAAGAGACACTGAAACTTGCTCTCCAGAGTAGAGATGCTAAAGTACATGAAAGAAATGAAGAGATACAATAGCTGAAGAGAAAATTTCAAAGGTCAGCTTGAGAAGACAATGTCAAATGTTACAACAAAATGTGCAAAGATCTAGAGTCAGAGAACCAAAAGGGAAGAGCATGCTCAGCATTTCTTAAGCTGGGGAAACTGAAGAAAAAATTCAAGCCTCAACTTTTGTTATTGAAGGAGTCTCTGGTCAAATTATTGAATGGTGCAGAAAGCATCAAAAGAAGATGGAAGGAATACACAGAGTCACTGTACCAAAAGGAAATGGTTGATATTCAACCATTTAAAGAGGTAGCATGTGATCAAGAGCCAATGATGCTGAAGGAAGAAGTCCAAGGTGCATTGAAGGAATTGGCAAAGAACAAGGCACCAGAAATTCATGGAATAAAAATTGAAATCTTTCAAGAAAGTGAGGCAGCACAGGAGGCACTCACTCATCTCTGCCTAGAAATTTGGAAGACAACTATCTGGCCAATTGAGTGTAAGAGATCCATATTTGTGCCCATTCCAAAGAGAGGTGACCCAACGGAATGCAGAAATCATCAGGCAATATCTTTGATATCATATGCGAGTAAAGTTTTACTAAAGGTAATACAGAAACAGCTACAAGCATACATTGCCGGAAAATTTCCAGAGGTTCAAGCTGGATTCTGAAGAGGATGTGGAATGAGAAATATCATTGCTGATGTCCAATGGATCTTGACTGAAAGCAGAGAATATCAGAAAGATGTTTACCTGTGCTTTATTGACTATGCAAAGGCTTTCAATTGTATGGATAATGACAAGCTATGGACAACATTGAGAAGTATGAGTATTCCTGAACACTCAATTGTGCTCATAACAAATCTGTACCTGGACCAAGAGGCAGTTGTTCGAACAGAACATGGGTACACTGAATGGTTTAAAATTAAGAAAGGTGGGTGACAGGGTGTAGTCTATCACTATACTTATTCAACCTGTATGCTGAGCAAATTATCTGAGTAGCTGGGTTATATGAAGAAAAACGTGACATCAGGACTGGAGGAAGACTCACTAATAACCTGCCATATGCAGATGATACAACCTTGCTTGCTGAAAGTGAAGTTGTTGTTGTTGTTAAGTGCCATTGAGTCGGTTCCGACCCATAGCGACCCTGTACAGGGTTTCCGAGGGTGTAAATCCTTACGGGAGTAGAAAACCTCATCTTTCTCCCGCGGAGCGGCTGGTAGTTTCGAACTGCTGACCTTAAGGCTGAAAGTGAAGAGATCTTAAAATATTTACTGATGAAGATCAAAGACCACAGCCTGTGGTATGGATTGCTTGTCATGCAAAGAAAACAAAAATCCTCACCACTGGACCAATAAACAACATTCTTATCAATGGAGAAAAGATTGAACTTGTCGAGGACTTCATTCTTCTTGGATTAATACTCATGGAAGCAGCAGTCAAGAAATCAAACTATGTATTGCATTAGGTAACTCTGTTGCACAGACCTTTTTAAAATTTTGAAGCGCAAAGATGTCAGCTTGAGGACTAAGGTGTACCTGACCCAAGCCATGGCATTTTCAATAACCTCATATGCATGCAAAAGCTGGACTGTGAATAAGGAAGATCATAGAAGAATTGGTGCTTTTGAATCATGGTGTTGGAGGAGAATATTGAAAGTACCGTGGGCTGCCAAAAGAACCAACAGATCTGTGTAGAAAGAAGTGCAACCAGAGTTCTCCTTGGAGGCCAGGATGGCCAAATTTCATCTCTCATACTTCGGACATGTCAGGAGAGACCGTAGCTTGAGAAGGATATCACGTTTGGTAAGGTGGAGGGTCAGAGAAAAAGAAGAAGACCACCAAGGAGATGACTGGCAAAGTGGCAGCATCAATGGGCTCAAGCATGTCAACAGTAGTGAGCTTGGCCCAGGACCAGGCAGTGTTTCATTCTGCTGTGCATAAGGTCTCTATAAGTCAGTATCGAGTTTATGGCACCTAACAACAACAACAACAATAACTCAACTACCAGCCAGAAGGTTGGTGGTTCAAATCCATCCAGAGGTGCTTTATAATCTGGTTCCAAAAGGTCATAGCCTTGAAAACCTTTTGGAACAATTCCACTCTGCATACCTGGGGTCACCATGAGATTGAATCTACTTGACAGCAACTAACAGTAGCCTTATTCCACATCTTCCCACCTAGAGCATTTGTAGTCACTGTTCCCTCTACATGGGGTGTGGCTTTCCTTCATCTTCCCATTCCTGGCTCAGCTCAAATGTCGCACGCTCAAAAAAATCGTCTTTGACTATTCTCTTCAACCTTCCCTGGCTATTCTCAGAAACAGTACCCTTTTCATTTTCCTCCTAACCTCCCCATCTTGCAGGAGAGCTTTGGTATCTTACGGCCCAAAATACCTCATTGCTGTGAATATGTAATAAATACCATCTTTCAAAGGAAGCCGGAAGAAGCATCTCATTCTGAGCAAACCCAAACCACTATTGGACCAAAATAGCAGAGCATGCTTTCTTTGGAATGAGTAATCTCTGCTGAGTCTGACAGCTTGAAAAAAAAAAAAAATTAACAACAATTAAGATAATGAATGACATGGCATGGTGATAACATTTACGGAAGCAGTCTGCGGAAACTTCCAACAAAAAACCACTAGCTTTTGTCATTTCTTTATTTCTTGTATTTTCTTGGACTTTGTGGTGGCTCTGGGTTTCAAGGTAACACACCTGAGGGCAGTGGCTAGGATTGTGGGGGTAAAGACTCTTCTGGCTATCACAAGCTTTGAGTCTTGATGGAGGAGTTGGTCTGGTGTTCCCTAGAGGGAAGAAGCTAGTTCCTATGCTATTAGAATTATCAGGAGAGCTCAAATTTGGCACCTTGCCCAGTGTCTCTGAGATTGCACAATGCCCCGGTTTGGGCTCACAAAACAGGAAGGAACACAGCATGTTGAATACCTCCCATATTTTGCAAACTGTGTTGGGTTCTTTATAGAATCTGTTGCCATCAAGTCATTTCCGATTCATGGAGACCTCTTGTGTATCAGAGTAAGTGCACCATAGGATTTTCAGTGTCTGATGTTTTGCAAGTAGATTACAAAGCTTTTCTTCTAGGGCATAAATGATGGGCTTGAGTCTCCAATCTTTCAGTTAGCACATAGACATTTTAACCATTTGTACTCTGGGTTCATCTCAAAGAATTCTCACCACAACCTTGTGAGGTGAAAAACTCAAACCAACCCATTGCAATCAAGTAATTGTCCGCTCAAGGCAGCCCCAGGTGTTATAGATTAGAACTGCCCTAGAGGGTTTTTAAGGTGGTGACCTTTCCAAAGTAGATTGCCAGGCATTCCTTCCAAAGTTCTGCTGTGTGAGTTCAAGCCAGCCTTTAGATTAGCAGTTGGGCCACCTACCAGTTAGGTAGGTATTATTATCTCCCTTAGATTATATGAGGGGTCTTAAAAGGAACTCTGGTAGTGTAGTGGTTACGAATCAGGCTGCGGGCCTCAAGGTCAGCAGTTCGAAACTACCAGCTGTTCTGCAGGAGAAAGACGAGGCTTTCTGCTCCTGTAAAGATTTACAGCCTCGGAAACCATGTACAGGGTTGTTATGAGTCAGAACCGACTCCACAGCACATAACAACAAAAGAGTTTTTGAAAAAATTTAATTGAAAGATAATGGAATTTTCCCACAAACTTTTTGAAATCCCCTCCTAGATGAGGAAACTGAGGTTCAGAAAGTTGAAGATTTTTCCAAGGTCCCACATGACCTAGACAATTCACGTAAACAGCTCCAAATCAGCTTCTTTTAACTCCTAGATCTTTTTATGAACAGAATAAAGACTAGTTTGTGGGGAATCAGAGTCAGGAATGATGCGGTGGATAGGAAGCCAGGGAGTGACTTTTGTTGGGGACCTCAAAGCCAAAGAAGTACAGTCAGAATACTCCTTAGAAGCCAAGATGGCTAGAGTTGGTCTCTCCTACTTCAGGCATGTTATCAGGATGGACCAGTCCCTGGAGAAGGATATCATACTTGGAAAAGTGAAGGGTCAGTGAAAACGAGGAAGACCCTTAGCGAGATGGATTGTCACAGTGGCAGCATCAATGGACTCAAGTCTGACAATAGTTGTGAGGATGGCAGAAGACTGTGCAGTGACTTGGTCTGTTAAGCACAGGGTCACTATGAGTCAGATTGACTAGGTAACTCATAATAACAAGCCAAAGTAGATTTTGTTCATAGGAAGGAAACAGAGAGATATTCCATGACATAGGAGGGTAAGTCAAAAAGTATCACTAATAGGGTCCTAGTTCACACATGCATAGGCTTACACCAAATAAAATGTATTTAAATGTGTCTCTGTGATCAGTGGATGGCTGCAGACAAGTTCTGTCAGTGATTCACTTGTCTTAGTCTCATTAGGGTGTCTTCAAAAATAAAAGTCCAATCAAAACAGTGGGTCTTTAATTTTGAAGGCACCTTAATGAGGGAATCTACTGGGTGACTTAAATTCAAGGCAGAGACATCAGCTCAGAAGGTTACAGAGACTGTATTTTGAGATTCCAAAGGGGTAATCTTGATAGACATTCTGGAAGGACACAGAGCAATCTCAGAGCTTATTAGAAAGAAGTTTCAAGAAAATTGAAAACTGCATTGGCAAAAAAAAAAAAAAAAAGGCCAGGAAAATGATGCTGAGGAATTTTTTTCCTATCACATCAATGCACCTGCTCATTCTTAGAGGATAGCAACAGCTGTCTTATGAGAATTTCATTGGGAAATCTTACCCTAGCCACCCTACAGTCCTGATCGAGCCCTTCAGGCTTCTTGCTGTTCCCCCAACTCAAAGAATATTTTAAACAAACATGATTTGAGTCCTTCTAGGATATCAAAAGGAACACAATGACCCTGTATCATATGAAGTGGAATGCTTTTGACTCACCCTTGTAGAATGATGAAAGTGTGAGCAAGGAAGAAAGTAGTTTAGGGGGGTTGGCATGTGGGCTGCATAAATGGGTGGTGATATTGTTAATTGGTGGTGGTGGGGAGGTATATGGGAGTAAGACCATAAAAGACCTAGATCAGTATACAAAGGAGCTTGTACCACATCCTGTTGTTAGCAGAAAAAGAAGATATACATAGCAGCAATGGTGAGGGGTAGAATGTTCAGAACCTGGAGATGCAAGTAAGGGGGAAATAGCTCAGAATAAAGGATAGCCAGCCTAGAAATCCACCACTCATCTGTCAGTTTGTCATACTGCGATGACTTTCATGCTGCTGTGATCCTGGAAGCTATGCCAAGGGTGTTTTAAATATCAGTAGGGTCATCCATGGTGGGCAGCTTTCAGATGAGCTTCCAGACTAAGACAGATTAGAAGGAAGGACAGACAGACTGCTTCCAAATATTTAGGTATTTTATATAGCAGTGGAACACTGTCAGATCACACCAGAATATTGAACATTGAAACATGGTGAAGAGCACCAGAATATTGTCAGATATAGTGGCAAATGATAAGCCCCTCAGGTTGGAAGGCACTCAAAATGTGACTGGGGAAGAACTGCCTCCTCAAAGTAAAGTTCACTGTGATGATGTGAATGGAGTAAAGCCTTTGGGACATTTATTTGCTGATGGGGCACAATTCAAAATGAGGAGAAACAACTATAAACATTCATGAATAATCAGAACATGGAATGCACATATGAATATAGGAAAATTGGAAGTTGTCAAAAGTGAAATGGAATGCATAAGCATTGATTTCCTAGGCATTAGTGAGCTAAAATGGACAGGTATAGGCCATTTTGAATCTGATAATCACATGGTTTACTATGCTGGGAATGACAAATTGAAGAGGAATGGTGTTGCATTCATTGTCAAAAAGAGCATATCCAGATCAGTCATGAGGTACAACGCTGTATGTAATGGGATAAAATGCATATGCCTACAGGGGAAGACTAGTTAATACAACTACTATACAAATTTACACACAAACCACTAAAGCCAATGATGATGAAATTGAAGGATTCTACCACCTTCTTCAAGGAGCTCTGGTAGCGTAGTGGTTATGAATTGGGCTGTGAACCGCAAGGTCAGCAGTTCGAAACTACCAGCTGTTCTGCGGGAGAAAGATGAGGCTTTCTGCTCTCGTAAAGATTTACAGCCTTGGAAACCCTGTACAGGGTTGCTATGAGTAGGAACCAACTCCAAGGCACACAACACACTAACTTCTTCAGTCTGAAAGTGATTAAAAATGTAATCAAGATGCATTGATAATTACTGGTGATTGGAATGCAAAGGTTGGGAGTAAAGAAGAAGGATCAGTCTTTGGAAAATATGGCCTTGGTGATAGAAACGATGGTGGGGATCAAATGATAGAATTTTGCAAAACCAATGATTTGTTAATTGCAAATGCCATTTTTCTACAACATAAAAGATGACTATGCACAGGGACCTCACCAGGTGAAATATACAGAAATCAAATTGACTACATCTGTAAAAAGAAATTGTGGAAAAGCTCCATATCATCAGCCAAAACAAGGCTAGGGGCAGATTGTGGAACAGACCATCAGTTGCTAATATGCAAGTTCAGGCTGATGCTGAAGAAAATTAAAGGAAGTCCATGAAAGCCAAAATATGACCTTGAGCATATCCCATCTGAATTTAGAGATCATCTCAAGAACAGATTTGATGAATTAGACACTAATGACTGAAGACCAGAGGAAATGTGGGATGGCATCTAGAACTTCATACAGGAAGAAAACAAAAGGTTATTAAGAAGACAAGTAAGAAGAAAAAGACAAAATGGATGTCAGAAGAGACTCTGAAACTTGCTCTCCAGTGGAGAGAAGCTAAAACAAATGGAAGAAATGAAGAGGTAAAAAAGCAGAACAGAAAATTTCAAAGTAGACAAAGTCAAATATTATAATGAAATGTGCAATGATCAGGAGTTAGAAAATCAAAAGAGAAGAGCCATTCTTAGCATTTCTCAAGCTGAAGGAACTGAGGAAAAAAAAAAAAAATCAAGCCTTGACTTGAAATATCACTACAAGATAATGCACTAGACTGCAAAATCTGTTTGAACTGCAAGGTCAGTGGTTCAAACTCACCAGCTACTCCTTAGAAACTCTTTACCAGATCACTATGAGTCAGAACTGACTCAAAGACACTTAACAATAACAACAATTGATAAAATATTGGATGATTCAGAAAGCATTAAAAGACAATGGAAGGAATATGCAGACTCACTGTTCCAAAAACAAGTGGTCAATGTTCAACCATCTCAAGAGGTAGGATATGATCAAGAGTCAATGATACTGGAGGAAGAAGTCCAAGGTGCACTGAAGGCATTGGCAAAGAACAAGGCTCCAGGAATTGATGGAATAAAGATTGAAATCTTTCAACAAACTGATGAAGCACTGGGGATACTCACCCATCTATGCCAAGAAATTTGCAAGATGGCTACCTGGCCAACTGAATGAAAGAAATCTATATTTGCGTTCATTTCAAAGACAGATGACCCAATGGTATGTGGAAATCACTGGACAGAACCATTAATATCATATGTAAGTAAAATTTTGCTAAAAATAATACAAAAATGGCTGCAGAAGTACATTAACAGGGAGATGCCAGAGGTTCAGGCTAGATTCGGAAGAGGACATGGAACGAGGGATATCATTGTTGATGTCTGATGGATCTTGGATGAAAGCAGAGAATACCAGAAAGGTGTTTACTTGTGCTTTATTGACTATGCAAAGGCTTTCTATTGTGTGGATCATGACAAGCTATGGACAACATTGCAAAGTATGATTATTCCAGAACACTTAATTGTACTCATGAGGATCCTGTACATAGACCAAGAGGCAGTCGTCAAACAGAACAAGGGAACACTGAATGGCTTTAAAATTAGGAAAGGTGTGGGTCAGGGTTGTATTCTTTCACCACACTTATTCAGTCCATATCCTGAGCAAATAATTTTAGAAGCTGGAATATATGAAAAAAAAAAAAATGTGGCATCAGAGTTAGAGAAAGACTCACTAACAACCTGTGATATGCTGATGATACAACCCTGCTTGCTGTAAGCTAAAAGAACTTAAAATACTTACTGATGAAGATCAAAGACCACAGCCTTCAGTATGGTTCACACTTCAATGTAAAGAAAGCAAAAATCCTTACCAGTGGACCAATAAATAACATAATATAAATGGAGAAAAGATGGAAGTTGTCAAAAAGACCACTTTTCTCAGATCACCATCAACACTCATGGAAGCAGCAGCTAAGAAATCAAATGACATATTGCATTAGTCAAATCTGTTATACAAGACCTCTTGAAAGTGTTCAAGAGCAAAGATGTCAGTTCAAGAGCTAAGGTGGGACTGACCCAAGCCATGGTATTTTCTGTAACCTCATATGCATGTGAAAGTTGGACAATGAATAAAGAAGACCAGAGAAGGATTGATGCATTTGTGTAATGGTGTTGGAGGGGCATATTAAAAGTACCATAGACCTCCAAAAGAACATACAGATCTATGTTGAAAGAAGTACAGTCAGAATGCTGCTTAGAAGCCAGGGTAACCAAACTTCATGTCTCATACTTTGGACATATAATGAGGTGGGACTGGCCTCTGTAGAAGGACATCATGCTTGGTAAAGTGGAGGGTCAGTAAAAAAGAGGAAAAGATGTACTGGAACAGTGTTAGTAGCAATGGGCTCAAGTGTAGCAAAGATTGTGAGCTTGGCACAGGACCCAGCAGTGTTTCGTTCTGTTGTGCATAAGGACGCTGTGAGTTGGTATCAACTTGATAGCACCTAACAACAATAACAACAGCTTGGAAATCACTCTTGACTGTGCCTGGCTGAGATGAGGAGCTTAGAAATGAGGGTTGGCTAGTGAACTCAGAACTCAGCTAAAGCAAACATGTCCCTGGTCCAGGCAGGTGTGGTGAGCACTGCTTTCATCCACTCACAGTAATTTTCAAATGGCTTCACTGTCACTTTTTACCCAATTTAAAGTTTGGGAAGTCTGATACTTACTTTGGAAAGTGAGATACTTCATTGCAGCTGGGAATTGTCCTGTGACCCAGTGTGGCCAATGAACAAATGGGAAGCTTTTTGAATGATGTTGAGAAATTTCCTTCCTATAATAGGAAAAGTGGAGTCTTGGTGTGGTACTGTAGGATGAGCACTCTTACACAAGGTTGGTTTGAACCACAGGGTTTGTGGTTCAAATTCACCAGCTGCTCTCAAAAACCCTGTATAGGGTTTGAGTTAGAACTGACTCAATGGCACTTAACAGCAACAATAGGAAAAGGATCCCTGGTATCTTAGTGGATTATGAGCTTGGCCACTAACTGCAAGGTCAACAGTTAGAATCTATCAGTTGCTCCATGAGAGAAAGATGAGACTTTCTGCTCCTGTAAAGATTTTTTTTTCCTGTAAAGATTTGATGGTGGTGTTTGCTGTGGAGTCAGTTCCGACTCATAGCAGCCCTGCATAGGGTTTCCAAGTCTGTAAATCTTTACAGGAGCAGAAAGCTGAGTCTCTATGAGTCATAGCCACTGCCACTGTAATAGAAAAGAGGTTCACGAGGCAGGCTTTCTCCTGCTTCCCAGACTGCTTGTTCCATTACTTCCTTCTTTTGATCCTACAGTTGATGCAGCCACATGTGACCATGAGAACTGCAGAGGCTCAGAACTCAGACATTCCAGGGGTCCTAGAACAACTCTGGAAACACCTATTCCCCAACTCCTTAATTTGTGAGATAATAAATATCTTATGTAAAGTCATTGTGAGTCAGAATTTGTTATTTATAGTTGAGCACATCCCACTCAAGGAGAAAAGCAATGCACATGCAGAAAATATGACCTTATCCTTAATCCATGAGGGTACAGTAGTCCAATTTCTTTTTTTTTTTTCTTTTTTTTTCTGTTGGGACATTCTTGCCCTCCACCATCAATCTGCTTTCCTGCCAAGCTCACATATTTCCTTCTCTGGAAAATCAACATCTAATTCCTGGGCTGGGTCTTGTGTCCCTTCTGTGAGTTTCCTTTGTGCATTCACTGTCATGGTACATGTCACATGGTATGCAATGGCCTCTTAACACGTGGTAAGTGCTCTGTAAGGGCAGGATGAAAGGGAGGGGGAGGAAGCCTTAGTAGGTTTCCATCTGTCTCATTAGTCAAGACCACCACATGACCATCTCTATATGAAAGGAAGTCTTCCAGCTTCTTCAAGTGGGGATGTTGGATTGGCCCCCAAGCAACATCTGCCATAAATACTGAAATATTTTATTAAATTCTGTGTTGCTTTCATTATAATTTTATTTTCATTGTTCTGTCTGGTTCTGAACACCAGCTTGTAAAAATTCAAAGGATATTGGTGACAGTATGAGTTTTCTGAGAACTTATTCCCCAGAGAAAACATCATGAACAATTTTATCTATATATCATTCCAGACTTTTAGTTGCACATAGAAATGTATTTAGGCATTTATTTGCAATAGCGGGATCATATAATATATCAACTTTAATTTTACATACATTAAGCTTCTGTGATGGAAAATTGAAATATGTAGTGGTAATGATGATTTTTCAATATATAAACATAATTAATGTCACTGAATTGTACATGTAAAAATGTTGAAATGACAAATGCTTTGTTATATATAAGAAAATTTTTGTTGAAGATAATTAAAAAATACTTGCAGCAATATACTAACAGAAATCTGCCAGAAATTCAAGAAGGATTCAGAGGAATAAATGAAGTTGTAAATATCCTTGTTGACATCAGATGGATCTTTATTGAAAGCAGAGAATACCAGAAAGATATTTGCTTGTGTTTTATTATGCATAGGCATTTGACTGTGTGGATCATAACAGACTATGGACAATATTAAGAAGAGTAGGAATTCAGAACACTAAATTGAGCTCATGAGGAACCTGTACATAGACCAAAAGGCAGTCATGTGAACAGAACAAAGGAATGTTGAATGGTTTAAAAATCATGCAAAAAATGGTGTGGAGGCAAAGTTTGACTTCCTCTGGTTTCAGTAAGGGATTGGAGAATCAAACTTAATATTAGTCCAAGATTGATTCCTGTAAGGCAGAGGTCTGATAAGCCTCTGCTCTTCAAACTTCTTTATCCTCTCCTGAAATCAACTGACCATCCCTTTGCATTCTTACTTCCGTGCTTGGTTCAATAATCCACAGAATCACAGACAACACCTATGATTATGGGGTGTATTAGGGAAGTAAATGGTGCAATTCAGAATCAAAACAACCCAGGCAAGTAAGTGTTACAGAGCTCCTTTAGTGCTGTTTGTAAATGTCCAAAGGGTATATTCTGCAAACCAGCTTCCTGACCATAGGCATTCAGCTTTGCTGGGTCCATGGGCCAAGAAGCTCCCAACTCTGCCTCTCCATCAGTTTTTCCAAGTAGGAATCCCATGCTCCTGTCCTGGCTCTTTTTTCTTGATTGTCTTGGGCTGGGTCCAACTTTTGAGGTGGCTCATTTTGAACCTAGCAGAATGGTAAAACTAACCAATACCAGTGTTAGAGTCCTAATCACCCTATTTTCATGGTTTTGGTGTGGTAGTAAGCACTGGATGCATTCAGATTATGGTGTTTGTGAAGAATATTGAAAGGAGCTCTGGTAGTGTAGTGGTTACAAATCAGGCTGAGAACCACAAGGTCAGCAGTTCGAAACTACCAACTGTTCAGCAGGAGAAAGATGAGGCTTTCTGCTCCTGTAAAGATTTCCAGCCTCGGAAACTCTGTACAGGGTCACTATGAGTCGGAATCGACTCCATAGCACATAACAACAACATAACAATGGACTGCCAGAAGAACAAACAAATCTGTGCTAGAAGTACAATCAGAATGCTCCTTAGAAGCCAGGATGGAGAAACTTCAGCTCTCATCTTTTGGACATGTTATCAGGAGGGACCAGTCCTGGAGAAGAACATCATGTTTGGTGCAGGATGAGTGAAAAAGAGAAAGACTCCCAACGAGATGGATTGTTTGTTCTTTTGGTAGACCACTGGATTTTCAATATTCTTCTTAAACAACATAATTCAAAGGCATTGATTCTTCTATGGTCTGTCTTATTCATTGTCTAATTTCTGCATGCATATGAGGAAATTGCACTTTTGTCCTCAAAAATGACATGTTTGTTCTTGAACACTTTAAAAAGATCTTTTTCAGCAGATCTTTTTAATGCAATATGTCATTTGATTTTCTGACTGCTACTTCCCTAAGTGTTGAGTGTAGATGCAAGCAAAATGAACCCTTTGACAACGTCAATCTTTTCTCCATTTATCATGATGCTATTAATTGGTTCAGTTGTGAAGAGTTTTTTTTTTTTTTTTTTTACATTGAGGGTCAATCCATACTGAAGGCTGTAGTCTTTGATCTTCATCAGGAAGTCCTTCAAGTCCTCTTCACTTCCTGCCAGCAAGGGTGTGTCATCAGCATATTGCAGGTTGTTGATGAGTGTTCCTCCAAACCTTATGCCATCTTCTGCTTCATATAATCCAGTTTCATGGATGATTTGCTCAGCATACAGATTGAATGTTGTTGTTGTTAGGTACCATCAAGTTGGTACCAACTCATAGTGACTCTATGCAAAATAGAATGCTGCCCAGTTCTGGGCCAACCTCACAATTGTTGCCACACTTCAGCCCACTGATGCTGCCACTTTGCCAATTCATCTCACTGGGGGTCTTCCTATTTTTCTCTGACCCTCCACTTTACCAAACATGATCTCCTTCTCCAGCGACTGGTCCCTCCTGACAACATGTCCAAAGTATGAGAGATGAAGTTTGGCCATCCTGGCCTCCAATAAGCACTCTGGCTACGCTTCTTCCAACACAGATCTGTTTGTTCTTTTGGCAGCACATGGTGCTTTCAATATTCTTCTCCAACACCATAACTCAAATGCATCAATTCTTTTATGGTCTTCCTTATTCACTGTCCAGCTTTCACATACATATGAGGTTATTCAAAATACCATGGCTTGGGTCAGGCGCACCTTAGTCCTCAAGCTGACATCTTTGTTCTTCAACACTTCAAAAAGGTCTTGTGCATCAGATCTGCCTAATGCGATAATAAGTCATTTGATTTCTTGACTGCTGCTTCCATAAGTGTTGATGATTGATCCAAGAAGAATGAAGTCCTTGACAACTTCAATCTTTCCTCCATTGATAAGAATGTTGTTCATTGGTCCAGTGGTGAGGACTTTTGTTTTCTTTACATTGAGATGCATTCCAGACCAAAGGCTGTGGTCTTTGATCTTCATCCATAAGTAATTTAAGTCTTCTTCACTTTCAGCAAGCAAGGTTGTATCATCTGTATATTGCAGGTTGTTACTGAGTCTTCCTCCAATCCTGATGCCACATTTTTCTTCATATAACCCAACTTTTTGGATTATTTGCTTAGCATACTGGTTGAATAAGTATGGTGAAATAATACAACCCTGACTACATTTTTCCTGACTTTAAACCTTCAGTGTCTCCAGTTTGAAGACTCAGGGAAGCCTGGCACAGCCATTGTATTTACAATTGTCTCATTTACCTGTGAAAGTTGAACCATGAATAAGAAAGACTGTAAAATAATTTATGTATTTGAATTATCCTGTTGGTGAAGAGTCTTAAAAGTGCCAAGAACTGCCAGAAGAACAAACACATATATCCTGGAAGAAACGCAAACAGAATGCTCCTTAGAAGGCAGGATGGTAATACTTCATCTCTCAGAATATTGCAAATTCTATCATGTGATCTCTGGCATCCCTTCTGTCACCAAGGCCATCTTTTCCAACTATGGATCCTTCCTTTTTATTCCCAACTTTCACATTCTAATCACCAGTAATTATCAATGCATCTTGATTTCATGTTTGATTAATTTCACACCGAAGAAGTTGGTAGAATTCTTCAATTTCTTCATCATTGGCTTTAGTGGTTGGTGTGAAAATTTGAATAATGGTCATATTAGCTGGCCTTTTGAGGCATGTGGACATTATTCAATCACAGGCAGCACTGTACTTCAAGAAAGATCTTGAAATGTTCTTTTTGACAATGAATATGGTGCCATTTTTCTTCAATTTGTTATGCCCAGCATAGTAAACCATATGATTGCCAGATTCAAAATGGCCAATACCAGTCCATTTCAGCTCACTAATTCCCAGGATATCAGTCTTTATGTGTTTCAGTTCATTTTGACGACTTCCAATTTTCCTAATTCATGCTATGTACACTCCACATTCTGGTTATTTATGTATATTGAAAGTTGTTTTTTCTCATTTTGGGTAGTGTCCCATCAGCTAATGAAGAATCTAAAAACTTTGCTCTATCTACGCCATGAAAGTTGATTCTGCTTTGAGGAGATAGCTCTTCCCCAATTGTATTTTGAATTCCAATCTGAGGAGCGCATATTCCAGCACTATATCAGACAATGTTCTGTTGCTATTTGCAAGGTTTTCAGTGGCTACCCTTTCATAAGTGGATTGCCTCTGTTTTATCCTAGTCTGTCTTAGTTTAGAAGTTCTGCTGAAACCTGTCCAGCATGGGTGAGCCTGCTATTATTTTAAAATGGCATTGGCATAGCATGCAAGCTACCACAGTATGATAAACTGACAAATGAGTGGTGGACCACAAGCTTAGTGGCTTAAAACAGTATATATTTATTATCTTGCATCTGCTGCAAGTCAGAAATCAGGAAATGGCTTAGCTGGGTCTTCTGCTTCATAGTCTCTTTCTAGACTGAAATCAAAATGTTGCCCAGGGTTGGTCTTTCTTCTAAATGCTTAACTTCAGAAATGGGAATAAAACACTTTCAAGCTCACTTACATAGTTGTTAGCAGTATTCAGCTCCTTTTAGATGATTGGACAGATGGTGTGAGTTCTTCCATGGCTGTGGCTGAAATTTGCCCATTGTCCCTTGTCATGTGGAATCTCCCAAATGGAAACTTATACTTCATGAAAGCCCACAAGGAAAAGACTTTGCTGGTAAGAGGGAAGTTAGAATCATTTATCATGTAAAAAAGAAAGAAAAAACAGTTGTCATCAAGTCGACTCTGATCTATGGTGACTTCATGTATGTTAGAGTAGAACTGTGAGCCATAGGGTTTTCCATGGCTGGTTTTTACAGAAGTAGATTGTTGTTGTTGTTGTTAAGTGCGGTTCTGATTCATAGCAACCCTCTATAGGGTTTTCAAGGAGTGACTGGTGAGCTTGAGCCACCAACCTTGCAATTCAAACCAACCTTGCAGTCCATTATTATAAAGCAACTCTGGGTGTAACCAACCTTCAGGTTAGCCATCAAGTGCATTAATAATTTGCACCACCCAAGAATTCCTTCATTATAGTAATAAAGGTGGTATCCACTAAATGTTGATAATTTCTATTGGTTAGAAACAAGTTACTCATTCTACCCACACAATGTCATGAATACCAAGAGGTGGGAGGAATCCTTGGAGGTCATCTCAGCAGCTATCTCCTACTGCATTCCACTTACTTATTTACATATTGATGAACACCAAGTGTGCTTCTAGTTTTTCCACTAGTATAAGGAGCTCTGGTAGCGTAGTGGTTACGAATCGGGCTGCGAACCTTAAGGTCAGCAGTTCGAAACTACCAGCCGCTCCGTGGGAGAAAGATGAGGCTTTCTACTCCCGTAAAGATTTACACCCTCGGAAACCCTGTACAGGGTTGCTATGGGTCGGAACCGACTCGATGGCACTTAACAACAACAACAATGGTTAATGCAGTCATCCTTGAACCAAGAATTTCTTTGGAAATTTTTTTCAAAATGGAATTTCCAAAGATAAGGGCAAATAGATTCATGCTCTCCTAAATGCTGACCAAATGTAGACATTCAACAGCAATTTGTGATTGTCTCTTTTCTATCACACTTAAAAACACTGGGGTTTACAATCTGTTCAATATTTTTCAGTCATAAATGACAACTGGTATCTGGGTGTTTTATTTGCTATTATTTGTTTCTCAGTAAGGTTGAGTATATTTTCATATGCAATCAGTCAGTTGTTTTGGTCAAGGCTTTCTGTTCGCCAGGAACAAGCCCCCCACCTCCTACCCCAGGTTTGTTTTTTGTTTTTGTTTTTAAATAACACAGAGCAGCTTTGTAAGGAAATCACCGCTTTGCCTTATAGAAAGTGGAACACAATTCATCTCCAATGCTGCTGCCACTCCCTTCATAGTTACCTCTCCAGGGACCAAGGAGGCCTCTCTTTGCTACTTTCAGCCAATTGGCATGACTTCATTCTCCTTCCTTACTGATCAGCTATTCTGCTTATTCAGAGGGGTAAGCTTCTGCTCAGCTATCTTTTCATTTCCAAAGTAAAACATATCAATTAGGAAAAATTTAATTAATGTGGATATGTATGAAGTCAGATGTAAAAGTATAATGCAATCCCAATCCCTTCTCTTAGTAATATTGGCAATGAACAATTTGATGTATATCCATCTAGGTTTTTCTGATCTTTGGATGCTACTATTGCTGTTGCTATCAGTTACTGACCATGTGGTGTGTTCCTAGCATTGAGCTAAGAGATTATATATTTTGTCATTGGCTGCCATAGAATTGACTGCCTTATGATGATCTTATGCACAACAGAATGAAACATTGCTTAGTCCAGTATCATCCTCACAATTTGCCAGAATGTTCACATCTATTGTTGCAGCCAATCTATCCTCCAGTTTCACTCTAACATACATAAGGTCAAATAAGTAGGAATTGACTCAGTAGCAACTATTACGCTTACAGACATTTTGTTCATCCATTCATCTGTTGATGTACACTTGGGCTGTTTCAACTTTTGCCTACTGTGAATAATGCTGCAATGAACAATAATGTAGAAGTTTCAGTCTCTGCTTTCTTTTATTCAGTGTCTCCCTTACCCTCACTGACCCTCTGCTTCACCAAACATGATGTTCTCTTACAGAAATTGATCAATCCCAAAGATGTGTCTAAAGCAACTGAGTTGGACAGAGTTCTGTTTGTTGTGATCCATAAGGCTTTCATTGACTCATATTCAGATGTAGACCCCAACACCTTTCTCTCTAGTCTGTCTTAGTCTGAAGCTGTACTGAAACCTGTCTACCATAGGTGACCTGCTAGTTTTGAAATACTGATGACATAGCTTCCAGGATTATAGCAACACACATGATATGAGAAGAGAGGGTGGTTACATGTTTTGTTGTTGTTGTTAGGTGCCATCGAGGCAGTACTGACTCATAGCGACCATATGCACAGCAGAACAAAACACTGCCCAATCCTGGACCAACCTCACCATTGTTGCCACGCTTGAGTCCATCAATGCTGCCACTTGGACAATCCATCTTGTTGGGGGTCTTCTTCTTTTTCTCTGACCCTCCACCTTACCAAACAGTCCTTCTCCAGAGACTGGTCCCTCCTGACAATATGTCTGAAGTATGAGAGATGAAGTTTGGCCATTTTGGCCTCTGAGGAGTACTCTGACCACACTTCTTCCAACACAGATCTGTTGGTTCTTTTGGCAGCCCATGGCACTTTCAATATTCTCCTCCAACACTGTAACCCAAAAGCATCAATTCTTCTACAGTCTTCCTTATTCACTGCCCAGCTTTCACATGCATATGAGGTTATTGAAAATACCATGGCTTGGGTCAGGCACACCTTAGTCCTCAAGCTGACATCTTTGCTCTTCAACACTTTAAAAAGGTCTTGTGCAGCAGATTTGCCTAATGCAATACGTCATTTGATTTCTTGACTGCTGTTTCCATGAGTGTTGATGGTTGATCCAAGAAGAATGAAGTCCTTGACAAGTTCAATATTTTCTCCATTGATAAGAATGTTGTTTATTGGTCCAATGGTGAGGATTTTTTTTTCCTTTACACTGTGTTGCAATCCATACCAAAGGTTGTGCTCTTTGATCTTCATCAGTAAATATTTTAAGTCCTCTTCACTTTCAACAAGCAAGGTTGTTTCACCTGCATATCACAGGTTGTTAATGAGTCTTCCTCCAATCCTGATGCCATGCTTTTCTTCATATAACCCAGCTTCTCAGATCGTTTGCTCAGCATACAGGTTGAATAAGTATGGTGAAAGAAAACAACCCTGACACACACCTTTTTTAATTTTAAAACATTCAGTGTTCCCATGTTCTGTTTGAACAACTGCCTCTTGGTCCATGTACAGATTCTCATAAGCACAATGAAGTGTTCCAGAATATTCATACTTCGCAATGTTGTCCATGGCTTGTCACGATCCACACAATACTTTAACGCTGTTTAAAACAATCATTTTCTCATATGCATGTGAAAGTTGGACAATGAATAAAGAAGACCATAAAAGAATTAATGCATGCGATTTACAGTGTTTTAGAAAAATATTGAAGATACCATGGACTGCCAGAAGAACACACAAATCTGTTTTGGAAGCAGTATAGTCAGAATTCTCCTTAGATGCAAGGGTGGCAAGACTTCATTTCTCATACTTTGGATATGTTATCAGGAGGGACCAGTCCTTGGAGAAGGATATCATGTTTGGTAAAATGCAGGGTCAGCAAAAAACAAAACAAAACAAGAAAGGCCTCCAATGAGATGGACTGACACAGTGGCAACTACAGTGGGCTTAAGTATAACAACAATAGTGAGGATGGTACAGATCAGGTAATGTTTCCTTCTGTTGTGCGTAGGGTCACTATGAGCCAGAGTCGACTCAATGGCACCTAACAACATAACAATAATTTAAAGAAGATAAACTGTGGTTGTTGTGTCTGGGTTGCAAAAGAAAAAAGACAGAAAAATTTAAAAAGAAAATATAATTAATCCTATTTTTATAGACAAAACAGAGGATTTAAAGCATAATTAAGCAAATTAGTAATTTGTCCAATTTGGCTAGTAATGCCAGAGTCAGATTTCAAACCTAGATAATTTGAATCTAGAACAGACACACACACACACACACACACACACAATATAAACTTTAAGGAATGCATATTCTTTATAATATTACACTGTTAAATCCCTGCTATTTAAATCAATATAAAGATGTACACCATTCTTTTTAATTTCTGAATGGCATTCTTATATATGATGTACAACAGTCTCCACTGATGGGCATTTAGTTGCTCCCAATTTATCATATCACAGCATCTCTCAAATTTATGTCTAGCTTGAGACCGGCTTGATTGTAATGACTGTGACCTTGTCCTGAAATGATGTTTTGGCTCCACTCCTCCTCCCTGCCTCCTTCCACCTCCCTCCATGCTATCTCCACAACCACCACCCCCCCACACACAGCTGACCACAAATTTTGTGACTCATCACTTCATTCAGACCTTTAAGAAAGAGGATCAGATGAGTCTCAGACCAGTATAACTGTTCCTTTCAAAATCTGGAGAGAAATCAGGTTTTTCAGAAAAGGCAGCCTGTCAGTGCTCTTTTTGAGCTCTCCTTTCAGTGTTGCCTGTCCCAGTCCTTTACCCATTTCTCTATTAGGATTATCTTCTTTTCTTTGAAGTCCTTGGGGGGTTCAGTGTGCTCAGGTGGTAACCTAAAGGTTGAAGTTTCACATCGACCTAAAGGTGTCTAGCTACATAGTTCTTTTGTGATAATCGTGGGGTTGCCATGAACTGGAATCAACTCCAAGACAACTGCTTGATTGGTTCTTTTCCTTGTTGTTATGTGCCGTTGAGTCAGTTCCTACCTGTAGCAACCCTGTATAGGGTTTCAAAGAGCAGCTGGTGAACTTGAATGGCCAATCTTGCAGTTCAAATGACTTTGCAGTCAGGCGCATTAACCCACAGCATCACATTGACTTTTTTTTTTCTTTATGTTTTATTGTGAGTTATCAGACCCGACTCGATGGCACTTAACAACAACAACAACAATATGATAGTTTACATGAGAGAACCTCCGTTCCATATTCATTCCATCGTATATCATTACATTGCCATGGTTCAAATCCCCTCCTTGCATCGTCTTCCGACCAAAGGGCATATCCTAGAAGCCCGTGCTTTACACTCCCCCCTCCCCCCACAGTCTTCGGCCCACAGTTCCTCTCCCTCTCTGGATCCAAAGTCCCCAGCCGCTTCATCCCTCCATGTCATCATCTCTGTCTCCATCTCTGGCATCCCCGGTTCTCTGGGTGGGGTCCCGTTCTTGGGTCTTATCCGTTGGTGGTCCCAGAGACCTCTGCTCCTAGACTGGAGAAATAATCACTCTCTTCCTTGCTACAAAACATCTACCCTTGCATTTCCAACACTCACAGTCTGTCTTGATAACCATTATTCACTACAGTATCGCACGTAACCCATCTGTATTTCATTTCATCAGCTCCACCTAGACAAATTGGATAGTACTCACTGGTGATTCTGCCTTCCTCCATGCCCCCTAGGTCTAGGTTCCCCCTTGAAAGCTTGTAAGCCAGTTACTTCTTGCCTTTGTAGTCCCTCCCTCCCCATTTGGGTATCCAATATCCAAGTTGCCCCTTTCTGTCTACTCTGTGTGTGGAGGGGGTGGGAATGTTTCTTGCTGTAAGGATTTGTTGCCTCTTTTGTGTCATTGCATTCATATGCATAGGTTAAGTTGACTTTTAAAGGTTTCTTGAATACCAAACTTTGTCATTTATTGTGCAAATATATTTTCTCAATGTGTCCTTTGTCTCATAACTTCAACTATCAAAAAACAAAAAACACAACAACCAATCAACAACAAAATGCATTGCTGTTGAGTCGATGTCTACTTGTATTGATCCTGTGGGACAGGGTAGAACTGACCCATTGGGTTTCCAAAGTTGCAAATCTTATGAAACTAGACTGCCCCATCTTTCTCCCATAAAGCAACTGGTGGAATCAAATCACTGACCTTTCTGTTCGCAGTTGAGCACTTTAACTACTGAACCACGAGTATACCTTCTTGTACTATGAAGTTTACATTTCACTTTGGTTAGATATACTGATTTTTTCCTTGACCGTTACTGACCCTCACGTCATACTGAGAAAGGCCTGTCTCAACTCAAGATTATATAACCTTACCTTGTCTTTATTTTCTCTATTCTCTCCTTTTTTTAATTGTGGCAAAAAGAACCCCTCCAAAACATATATGACATAAAATTTGCCATTTTAATCCTTTTTAAGTATACAATTCAGTGATATTAATCATATTCACAATGTATCCCCAAAACTTTTTCATCACCCTAAACAGTAAAGTCTATATATTAAGAAATAACTTCTTACTACTTCCTCCTCCCAGCCCATCATAACCACTTATCAACTTTCTGCCTATATACATTGATCTATTCTAGATATTTCATATAAGTGGCATCTTATAATATTTGTCTTTTTATTTCTGATTTAATTACTCCACATGTTTTCAAGATTCATCCATCTCATAAAATGTATCAGAACTTCATTTCTCTTTTTGATTGAATAATATTCTGTTATATGCATATATTGAACCCCTGAGTGTTATAAATGGTTGATGTTTTTGGGTTCTAACCAAAGGATTGATGGTTCAATTTCACCCAGATATGCCTGGGAAGGAAGACCTGATTAATTTACTTCTGGAAAATCAGTCATTGAAAATCCTCTGGAGTACAGTTCTACTCTAAAACACACAAGGTCAAAAAAGTAGGAATCAACTCAGTAGCAACTGTTAGGTTTACAGACATTTTGTTCATGCATTCATCTGTTGATGAACGCTTAGGTTGTTTTAACTTTTGCCTATTGTGGATGATACTGCAATAAACAATGATGTGCAAGTATCTATTTAAGACCATGATTTTTATATTACTTTTATGGTTTCTGTTTAACCTTTAAATATCTAATCTATTTCAAATTTGATTTTAAATCGAATTATTTTTTCTTTTCTTTTTAACTTTTTATTGTGAATTGAGTGAATAATCAGTTTTATATTCAACAAATGGTTCAGCACAGTTATTTCAATCCTCTCAATACAGCATCACCTGTTCTAGCTCTACCCTGTGATTCCCATTTTTAATCCTCCTTCTTTCTCACTCCTTCTGAATTTTGGGAAAAATTTGGGAAAAATGTTATTCTCTTGATCTCAAATGGTTAACCATTTGATGACGTGCAAACCTCACTAGTGTTGTTCTCCCTATATACCTATCTATGCCTTGACTGAAAATTGAGTTCAGTTCCAGACTTGAAGGATGACCAAGGGTCATAGTCTCAGAGTTCCTCCAGTCTTTCTGGCTGGTAAGTCTGGTCTTCTTCATGATTTTGAGTTTTGTTCCACCCAGGATCTTCTAATGTGACCCTTTTCAGAGCAGATGATAGTAGTGGTGGTAGTGGTTATGTGCCACTAAGTCAGTTTCAACCCATAGCAACTCTGTGTATGGTTTCCAAGGCTGTAAATCTTTATGGGAGCAAAAAGCCTCATCTTCCTCTCATGAGTGACTGGTAGATTCGAACTACTGACTTTGCGGTTAACAGTCCAGCTTGTAATCCATTATCCTCCCAGAGCTTTTTGTTGATAGTAGTAGCAGGGCACTACCTAGTTCTTCTGGTCTCAGGGTCCTGGAGATTGACGTTCACATGTCTCAGTAGTCCATTGTTTATAAGTCAATTTCATCATTCTTCCTTCTCCCACACATGGAGAGAACTATTTTTGTTGTTGTTAGGTGCCATCAAGTCAGTACCAACTCACAGCAACATAGTACACAGTACATTGTACAACTCATAGTACAACAGAATGAAATACTGCCTGGGCCAACCTCACAATTGTTGCCACGCTTCAGTCCATTGATGCTGCCACTTTGCCAATTCATCTCACTGGGGATCTTCCTCTTTTTCTCTGACCCTCCACCTTACCAAACATGATATTCTTCTACAGAGACTGATCCCTCCTGACAATATGTCCGAAGTATGAGAGATGAAGTTTGACCATTCTGGCCTCCAAGGAGCACTCTGATTGTACTTCTTCCAACACAGATCTGTTCATTCTTTTGACATCCCATGGCACTTTCAATATTCTCCTCTAACACCATAACTCAAAAGCATCAATTCTTCTGTGGTCTTCCTTATTCATTGTCCAACTTTCACATGCATATGAGGTTATTGAAAATATCATGGCTTGAGTCAGGAACACCTTAGTCCTCAAGGGGACATCTTTGCTCTTCAACACTTTAAAAAGGACTTGTGCAGCAAATTTCCCTAATGCAATACATAGTTTGATTTCTTGACTGCTGTTTCCTTGAGTGTTGATCCAAGAAGAATGAAGTCTTTGACAACTTCAATCTTTTCTCTGCTGATAAGAATGTTGTTTATTGGTCCAGTGGTGAGGATTTTTGTTTTCTGTACACTGAGAGCAATCCATACCAAAGCCTGTGCTCTTTGATCTCATCAGTAAATATTTTAAGTCCTCTTTACTTTCAGCAAGCAAGATTGTATCATCTGCATATCGCAGGATGTTAATGAGTCTTCCTCCAATCCTGATGCCACCTTGCTCAGCATACAAGTTGAATAAGTATGGTGAAAGAATAAAACCCTGTCACACATCTTTCTTAATTTTATACCATTCAGTGTTCCCATGCTCTGTTTGAACAACTGCCTCTTGGTCCATGTACAGATTCCTCATGAGCACAATCAAATGTTCAGGAATACTCATACTTCACATTGTTGTCCATAGTTTGTCATGATCCACACAATTGGAAGCCTTTGCGTAGTCAATAAAGCACAGGTAAACATCTTTCTGGTATTCTCTGCTTTCAGCCAAGATCCAGAGAATATCAGCAATGATATCCTTCATTCCACGTCCTCTTCTGAATCCAACTTGAACCTCAGCAAGTTCTCTGTGAATGAATGTATGCTTGCAGCCATTTCTGTATTACCTTTAGTAAAACTTTACTCACATGGGATATCAAAGATATTGCCTTACAGTTACATCTTAAATGGCTGCTCATGAGTTTTTAAAATTCCAGCTGCTACTCCCCAAAGTAGAATGTAGAGCAACGTATTTGTAGATTATGTTATCCCTAGTGACCACACTACCCCAAGACTATGGTCCTGAGGCCTCAGGTCCAACAACTAAATTAATTATTTCTTAATCTAGGACCACAATACAATTGATTAAGCCATCATTTCTCCATTGACCTGAGTTGCTGCTATGTCTACCACATTGTGTTTATATTGATGAGAAGCAGGGACTTTCAAGGTAGAGAGACTTGGGTTCTGGGCCCTGCTATGTCACTGGCTGTGTGACCACCATCAGATCAGTAGGCTCACATTTCCTCTCTTGTAAAATGGGGATTGTCAGGATTTTTGATTCACAAACTGTAGTGGGATGAAATGATGTGGCACATACTAATTTCTTAATATAATCCATGGCTATTATTTTCAAGAGTCCCACTTCTTCATTTCAGTAGTTTACATCGAGGCTCTCATTGTTTCCCTCTGTCTAATTCTGCCTCAGAACCACTCCTAGTTTTATAGTGGCAGGAATGGTGACTCAGTGATAGAGTTCTCACCTTCTATGTGGGAGATCCAGGTTCACTTCCCAGCCAATGAACCTCAAGTGCACTTGTCACCTTAAGACAGTGGATGCTGACCAGACTACAATAGAACTTCCAGACTAAGAAAGACTTGGTGATCTGCTACTGAAAAATCAGCCAGTGGAAACCCCATGGATTACAGTGGTCTGGCCTACAACTGATCATAGGAGTCATCATGCTGACAGCAACAGTTTTATAGCACATTGTAGTTAGCATTCACTAGACTGTAAACACTTTGAGAACAGGATGGTGTCTATATCCATAGTTGGTGGCACATAAGAGATGCTCAATAGTCACAAGAAGAATGAATGAATGGTGTGAATTCCTTTCCTTAGTCTCTTTCTTGATTACACTTGAGCATTTTTATTCCAAATTAATTTTAATTAGTTAGTCAAGCTCTTCTTCCAAGTACTAATGGGATTTTTATTGTCAGCACAACAAATTAATGGGGTAATTTGAGAAGAATTGACATTACAATCCCAGGAACATGATCTGTGCTCCTTTTACTCAACCTTTATTTTTCTAGGTGCTTTGCAAAGCTTCATCATTGCTTTGTTATTTCCCTTGACTGTGAATTTATTCCTGGACCTTTTGCTGTTTTGGTTGTTGATTTGTTGTTGTTTTGAAAAGCAATGTTTCTTAATTACTGTGACTGAGCACTTATCATCTTGGAATGAACTTCTGTCTGCTGGTTTGAAGGATGAGAGCACTGACTTTGAAGTCCAGTGAATCTGGGTTTGAATCCACTTAATGTGAATGTGATCCTGAGACATCACTTACTCATCTTGAGTCTCAGTTTCCTTGTCTGTGACCAAAAGAAAGAAACATCTGCTACACAGAACTTTGTGAACATTAAATAAGGAGATAAAATTTTAAGGAGATAAGACATTAATTTTTAAAGTAAAATTTTAAGGATATAAAACATTAAGTAAGGAGATATGCTAGATGGTGTAAAGATTTTAGGGTGGTTCCTGGTACATATAAACACACAAGAACTGTCTGCTATTATAATTACAGTACTTAGTTCTATTAGCAAAATAAATACTTTATAACTCTAAACAATACACAAAGATTGTTGTTGTTGTTGTTAGGTGCCATCAAGCCAGTACCTATTCATAGCGACCCTATGCACAACAGAAAGAAGCATTGCCTGGTTGTGGGCCAACCTCACAATTGTTGGTACATTTGAGGCCATTGATGCTGTCATTTTGCCAATCCATCTCCCTGGGGATCTTGCTCTTTTTCTCTGACCCTCCATCTTAACAAACATGATATCCTTCTCCAGAGACTGGCTCCTTCTGATAAGGGTGGGGTACACAAAGATATGCCAGGTATTTTGTTATTACTATATAAAACAAATGTCTAACATCCATCTGCCCCTGTTGTAGCTAGGGAACTCATTGATTAAGCACAGGTGTGCTACTCTGTCTAATGACTTTTCTGATTCTTGAAGACAATCTTGATGTTGGGTGTGGAGATGCTGGAAGAGAATGAAATGGTTGTGCTGGAAGTTAAGCATTGGACTGCTAACCTTACGATCAGTACTTCAAACCCACCAGCCACTCCTTGGAATCCTATACTAGATTACTATGAGTTGGAATCAACTCCAAAGCACACAACAGCAAGCACTCAGCTACCAGGTGAAAGATTGGCCATTTAAATCCATGAGAGTTACTTTGAATGACAGGCCTGATGAATTGCTTCTGAAAGATCACAGCCTTGGAAACCCTATGGAGCACAGTTCTACTCTGCACACATGGGGTCGCCGTGAGCTGGAACTGACTCTACAGTAACTAGCACCTACAACAAGATCACATGGAGATGGGTGACAAGAGGCCAAGAAATCTTGGAAGGCATGAGTAGGGGGCACTGGACACTTGCTGGTGAGAATGGCCAAGCAGTGGGAGTGGAGGAGAGAGAGGTCTCATATGTGATGGAGAGATTTGAAAGAGAAAGTCCCAACCTTTCCACTTCCTCCCTCCCTACTCTGCTTACTTTCATTACTGATTGTGAAAATTCTAAGTGCTCCATTACTGATCGTGAAAATTCTAAGTACTCCACCCAGACCTCTGTGGTCTCTCTGTGGGGCTCTTGAGGCTCCAGGCAGAGCAGCTGGACTGATGTTTGAGTAATAGTTGCCTGGAATGTTTCTTTGGAGGCTGCAGGTCCCCCGCAGGCCCCAGATTCCCAGGCCCTGCAGAGCCCTAATCCACCAGGAAGCAGCCTGGCTCCCTTCCAATCTCAGAGGAAGCTGACAGAGGGTGTGGGTGCTGGGTCCATGCAAGATTTGGGAGGGGAAGGAGACCCAGCCTGGCTTCCTGCCTCAGACCCTCTGCCCCGCCTTCTGTCACTTCTGGCTGCTGGTCACTATCCTTACAACTCTAGGGAATTATGTAAGGATGGAGGAATGGAAACAGCTCTTTCTGACATTCAGAATAAAGTTCCTCTCATGTCATAGCTGGGCTGTTTAACTGTGTATAACACCTGGTCATGTGTATTTGTGAGCACGTTCTCTCCCTATTGGCCAACAATTGCATTTCCTGGCGCAGTCCATTCAGGGCATGAGGAGGAAGGAAACAGATGACACACTGATAAGGGGTGATCTGAGAAGAGTAATAGAGGTACTTTTTTCATGGTGAAGGGGAGTCAGCAAGGACAGGGCCATGGCTTTGTTTAGCCATAGTTGAGCTTTTTTTACCTTAGGGCTGAAGGAGTGAGGAGACGGGGCAGGTTTCAGAACACGAGAGGGCTATTGGAAAGAACTGTCTGCAGGAGCTGTAACACCCTAAGACCATTTTCCCTTGACCTGGAAGTACTCTCCATTGGTCCAACACAATAGGAAGCCATAGGGTAGGGAGCTCTTGGCTATAGTGGACCTGTGGGGTGGAGAGAAGGTCTGTAGGGACAAAAAGTGGCACCCTACCACTGCATAGAGACTACACATCAGTTTCCAGGAGAACAATGTTATCCACTCTCATGTTTGTATTAACTTATTTAATCCTCACCACAACCCTCAGTGGTGGGTGCTGTCATTATTTGCATCCTTATTTTATTGACAGGGAAACTGAGGCTCAGAGAGAGTATTAACACTTGTCCCAGATCACTCAGCTACTGAGAGGCAGAGGGGAAACTCCCAGAGGGGTTACCAATGAATCACTTCCAGGGGGCAACTGGCTGCCCATATAACTCTCCATTGTGAAATATGCTAAGGTTGGCTTTGGACTCAGCAGGACCCCTTGTAAAAGGGGATCATCCTGGAGAACTTCACATTGTGTGAGCCAATGGAGAAAGTATCAACGTAAAATAGCAAATGAAAAGATTAATCAGATTGCCTGGTTTCAAGATGCTCAGGTATTTGTGGAGGTACTTCCTTTTTCCTTGGAGTCTGTGTGTGTTACAAGCAGTTGGTGTATTTGACTGCTAACTGAAATGTTAGAGGTTCAAGTTGATCCAGAGTCACCTCAGAAGAAAGGCCTGATGATCTGCCTCTGAAAAATCAATCATTCTGCTCAGACACACATGATGTCCCCATGAGTCAGAATAAACTTGATGGCATCTGATCCCCAACCCCTTTGCTTTCTTTGTGAACAGGAGGTTTTAAAAAAGTAATCGACTCTCAATTGACTTTTAACAGCTAATAACAATCATGTGTTTAAATCTGCATTTCAGCTTCCATGTCCCTGTGTCAGTCCTGGGTCCTGGCCTCAGCCATAAAGTCATCCCATGTCCCAGGACAAGAGGGACAGGTAGATTCCCCAGATGTGAACCCCAGCTCTGTACTACCAGGTGCAAAACGTTGAACTTATATCACTGTGCTCATCTGTAAATGAAGAAAATAGCAGTACTCAATCACAATCTCTGGGCTGGGGTCCAGACAATGGTTAAGAGGTGGTTTTAGCCTTCCAAAAGCTTACATCAGGCAGGTAAGATAAAACTAATACACACATGGCTGTCAAGAAAGTTAAGGATCACATTTGACACACAGATGCAACCCAAAACGGCAAGAATCCATAGGAGATGAAGGGTGGGTTGGTTTCTTCACTTGAATAAAAATGGCTGGAGTGTTGAAAACAAGGGTACATTTCATGAGGGTTGTTGTCATTACTAGGCATTGAGTCAGTTGTTGTCATTACTAGCCACCAACTCATTGATATGCTTGAATTTTTTTGTTGTGGCCATTGTGTATTTATTTGAAGTGCCTTCCATCCAAGTTAAGGGACTCATGTCCCATCTCTACCTCATGTTTTACCCTTAGGAAAAACCTGAGTCCCCTGTCTGATACTTTCAATCCCAGATCCAAAGAGCTGGCCCTTCTAATCTTTAGCCTAAGTTCTCCCAGCACAAAAATTGTCTCTTCCCCATGTGCCCTCAGAAAGACACCAGGAGAAAATATCGTATCTAGGATATTTACTCTATTTCTGACATGGTGCTAATCATTTTACATCTGTAAATTCTTCTCAACTTCACAGGTATCTAGAGTTTCATTCTTGATTTACAGATGAGGAAACTAGGGCTCCAGTGATGGGAGGCCCTTACTCATAGTCACGTACAAGGCTGCCACACACAGCTTCTCAGAATGCACAACACGCAACTCCAAGAGGTGATGTTCATATATTATGTGAATTTGCTGGTAGAGTCAGTGATAGGATTTGAACCTATGTCTTTCTAACTCTGTAGCCTATGCTCTTAATCCCTGAGCTACACATTCTCATTAAAAAAATGTAGACCTGTGAGGGACCTCAGAGACCATCTTGTCCAAACATTGCAAACTGGAGAATGGTGGGCCGTATCCAGTCTGTTTTTTTTTGGTGCATTAGAGTCAATATTTATGAATTACATGATTTCTCCCAAATACCTAGATTTTTATCTTCTGAAGAATCCAGCACCAGGCTATATTCTAACATGGCAGTGTTCAGATGGAGCTGAGCAGAATCTCCTCCTTTAGATCGGATGTTATTGTTGTTGTTGTTAGGTGCCATCGAGTTGGTACCAACTCATAGTGACCCTATGCACAACAGAACAAAACACTGCCCGATCCTGGGCCAACCTCACAATTGTTGCCACACTTGAGCCCACTGATGCTGCCACTTTGCCAATCCATCTCGCTGGAGGTCTTCCTCTTTTTCTCTTACCACCTTACCAAACATGATACCCTTCTCCAGTGACTGGTCCCTCCTGACAATATGTCCAAAGTATGAGAGATGAAATTTGGCCATCCTGGCCTCCAAGGAGCACTCTGGCTGCACTTCTTCCAACACAGATCTGTTGGTTTTTTTGGCAGCCTGTGGCACTTTCAATATTCTCCTCCAACATAATAACTCAAAAGCATCAATTCTTCTGTGGCCTTCCTTTTTCACTGTCCGGCTATCGCATGCATATGAGGTGATTGAAAATATCATGGCTTGGATCAGGCACACCTTAGTCCTCAAACTGACGTCTTTGCTCTTCAACACTTTAAAAAAGTTCTTGTGTAGCAGATTTGCCTAGCGCAATACAACATTTGATTTCTTGACTGCTGCTTCCATGTGTGTTGATAGTTGATCCAAAAAGAATGAAGTCTTTGACAACGTCAATCTTTTCTCCGTTGATAAGAATATTGTTTATTGGTCCAGTGGTGAGGATTTTTGTTTTCTTTATGTTGATGGAACAGATGGGATGAGAGTTCTCTATTCCGCTGAAGTCACCACACCACCCTTTGGTCTCATATTCCCACCTGCCTTGCTCATGTACAGCACTCTGGCCCTCAAAGGCATTAGACTATTCTTCTTGCTACAAATATTCAATATACATACATGATTTTTCACTTCCAAGCACTATCTAAACCATATATGCCTCCCAGCCATTGCTCCATGGAATGTTCACTTGGGAAACACCTACTCATCTTAAGATGTTGGGTTATCACTTTCACAAAGTCTTCCATGAGGTTCTCCAATTATCCCTCACCTAAGCATTGTTGCTGTTTGTTTCCCTCAAATTAGCTCTGACTCATGATGACCTTATGGATGATATAACAAAGCGTTGCACTGTCCTGCACTGTCTTCATGACCCGTGATTGGTTTGAGTCCATTGGTGTAGCAATAGGGTCAATCCACCAAACTAAGAGCTTCCCTCAGTTTTGCTGACCCTCTACTTTCCTGATAATATGCCCAAAGCAAGTCAACTAAAGTCTTGCCACCTTTGTTTCTAAGAGCATTCTGTTCGTATTTCTTCTGTGACTCATTTGTTTTCTCTTCTGGAACTCCACAGTATATGTATATTCCATTGATGGGCTTCTTGAGGACAGGGAAAGTCTTTGATCTCTGTGATAAGCATGATACCATGGGCCAGAATTCTCCCTATAGGTTGAGAAACTGAGGCTCAGAGAGGAAATGTGACTTGTCACTGAATACACAGCACAGACTATGTGGAACAGAAGAAGCCATTGGTGACCATGTATTCTCACCCATCATTTTACAGAGGAGTCCCTGGGTGGTACAAATGGTTAACTTGTTGGCTGCAACAAACATGAAAGTTTGGCTGTTTGAGTCCATCCAGAGTTGCCACCAAAAAAAGGCCTGACTATCTGCTTCCAAACCCATCAACCACTGAAAATCTTATGGAGAAGAGTTCTAATTTGACATGGAGTAGCTATATGTTGAAGTTGACTTGATGGCAACTGTTTTGTTTTCTTTTTGTAGACTAACAATGTAGGAGGAGGCAGAGCTTGCTCAAGGACCCACAATCCATATTTCAATTTCTAGTTAGAGTTGGCACCCACTCTAGTCTGTCAGTGCCAAGATCCACGTGACATCAACAATGATATCCCTCTTTCCATGTCTTCTTCTGAATCTGGTTTGAATTTTTGGTGGGTCCCTGATGTGCTGCTGCAAGTGCTTTTAAATAATCTTCAACAAAATGAACTTGCATGTGATCATAAGGATGTAGTTAGATAATGTACACATTCTGATGGATCAACTTTCTTTGGGATGGGCACAAATATGGATTCCCTCCAGTTGCTTTGCTGTCTTCCGATATTCTTGGCATACATGAGCGAGTGAGTGCCTTCAGTCCTCCAAAACATTGTTTAAACATCTCATGTGAAACCTGTACATAGACCCACAAACAGTTGTTTGAACAAAGCATGAAGATGTTGCATGGTTTAAAATCAGAAAAAAGAGTATATCAGAGTTTTATCATTTCACATACTTATTCAATCTATATGTTGAGCAAATAATCTTAAAAGCTGGATTATATAGAATAAGGATTGGAGGAAGATTCATTAGCAACCTGCAATATGCAGATAACATAACCTTGTTTGCTGAAAACAAAGAGTATTTAAAGCATTTACTGATGAAGATCAATAACTACAGCTTTTAATATGGATTAAACCTCAATATAAAGCAAGCAAAACTCACAATATCAAGATAAACAGAGAAATTATTGAAGTTGTCAAGGATTTCATTTTACTTGGATCCACAATCAACACCCATGGAAGCAGCAGTCAAGAAATCAAATAACATATCATCTTGGGAAAACCTACTGCAAAAGAGCTCTTTAAAGTGTTAAAGAACAAAATTAACACTTTAATGACTAAGGTGTGCTGGACCCAAGCCATGGTATTTTCAATCTCCTCATATGCATGTGAAAGTGGACAATGAAGAAGTAAGACCTAAGAAGAAGTGGTGCTGTGGGCTAATGGATCAGACTGCAAAGTCATTTAAACTGCAAGGTCAGTGGTTCAAGCTCACCAGCTGCTCCTTGGAAACACTATACAGGGTCGCTATGGGTCAGAATCAACTCGACAACACTTAACAACAAAAACAACAATTCATGTACTTGAATTATGGTGTTGGTGAAGAATATAGAAATGTCTGGTGGAGTGCCAGAAGAACAAGCAAATCTGTGTTGAAAGAAGTACATCCACAGTTTTCCTTAAAAGCTAGGATGGTGAAACAGGCTTTCCCTCTTTGGTCATGCTATCAGAAGAGACAAGTCCCTGGAGAAGGACATTGTCTTGGTAGAGAGTCAGTGAAACAGAAGACCCTCAAGGAGATGAATTGACACAGTGGCTGAAACCATGGGTTCAAACAAACATAACAATTGTGAGGATGGCACAGGGTCAGGCAGTTTTCGTTCAATTATATGCAGGGTTGCTATGAGTTGGAATAGACTTGAAAGCATCTAACAACAGCAACAACAGGGTGTTGTTGACATCCTTGAATTCTATTTTGTAGCACAGCCAGACAGTTTCCCTGGATTCTCAGCATGTCTCAGCTGGACTAGTGCAAACACTGATGGTGGAGAATCTTGGGCATTCTGGATTTCCCTCCCTCCCTGAGCTGGCTCAGTCTACTTTAGAGTTGCTAACAGGAGTGGAGAGGAAAAGCTCAGTGGTGGGGTTGGTTGCCACCCACGGTCTGACCACACTGCTATTCTTTTTAGTCTATCCCTGGTTCTGGTCCCAGGACTTCAAGGGCTGCTGACTTCCCTATGTGGAGGCTATTCATAGACTACAGAGGGCCCGGCTCATGGGCAGGCAGCCAAATCCACATTGTGCCCTCCCTTTTTCCCTGGCTGCAACTTCCTGGTGGTGCAGTGGTTCCAGACTCAGCTGTCAAACCTATTAGCTATTCCTTGGGAGACGTGACCATGTCCTTCCATAAAGAAACCCCATGGGACAATTCTGTTCTATCTCACAGGATCTATATGAGTCAGAATACACTCAATGGTAATGAGTTTTGCTTTCCTTTTACACTTTTATGAGAGAGCACATTGGTCCAGTTGGCTGGATTGGAACCACTAACCTTTAGGTTAGCAGTCAGTTGCAAACTGCTATGCCTTCCAGGGACCTGTACTCCCATCTTACCAGAGCCCTGGCCTCCGACATGTCCAGGATCAGTACTCGCTACCTTCACTATTCGTCTTGTTCTCTTTCCTTTTATGACAGCATTCTGGTCCTCATCAGATATGGTTCATAGAACACTCATCCTGGGACGGGTTTTAGGTTGGAATGGAGGATCTCTACCCTCCCAGAGCTGAGAGTCCAGTAAGGACTAACGAATACTATAAATAAGTAAAATAAAGCAAAATGCTTATAAAATGTTATGAGATGTCATAAGAGAACATGCCAAGGGGGGGAAAAAATCAAACTCATTACCCTCCAGTGGATTCGGCCTCAGGGGGATCCCATATGTTATAAAGTAGAATTGTTCTGTAGGGTGTTCTTCACTGTAATCTTACAGAAATCGATTGCTAGGCCTTTTTTCCAACAACAACAATAAATAATATGTGTATATATAATGTATGCACATATACATATATTATTTAATGTTGTTGTTAAGTGTCGTCAAGTTGGTTCTGAGTCATAGTGATGCTATATAGTGTTTCCAAGGCTTTAAATCTTTTTGGAAACAGAAAGCTTCCTCTTTCTCTTGTGAATTGACTGGTGGGCTCAAACTGTCAACCTGTGGTTTGCAGTCCAGTACTTATCCTACAGAGCCACCACACTCCTCCAATATGTATTATGTTGCTGTTGTTGTTAAATGTCATTGAGTCAATTCTGACTCATTGTGACATACACACATAAATACTTTGTACACACCTGTATGTTTATGTGTGTGTGTCTATTACTACCAAAATTTGAAACCAATTTTCTACTATGCTTTGCTGGGAGCCACACATAGAAACTTCTATCTGAACAAAAGTGATGCTCACAGAATATAAATTGAGCCCCACTGACATTTCCCTTAAGTGAACCATATTGGAAGTGTGCTTCAAACAGCATGGAGAGACAAGGTCATCCTGCAGTCACAGAAATCACTGACCACCCCTCCTCTGAGTAGTGTGAATGCTGCTTCTTAGCTGCCTCCAAGATAAAATGCATTGAAAGACTAAATCACCAAATTATCCCCACCCATTGACAACATCCAATCCAGAACACATTTCTTTAATCCTCCTTAAAGCCATCCAAGTCAGGGTCCAATTCTCTAAGAAATACCCCACTTCCTACTTAATCTGCCTTGTTAGTGACATGCACCTATGGATTCCTGGGATGATTCCTCCTGCGCTGCAGAATATGAGGAGTCCTGATGTTGTGCTGTTGGTTAATGTGCTCACCAGCTCCTCCTCAGAAACCCTATACAGGGTTGCTATGGGTCAGAACTGACTCGGCACTTAACAACACCAATAGCAACAATGTATGGTGCCTTGCCATGGCACTATAGAATAAGCACTGGACTGCAAAGTCAGTTTGAATGGCAAGATCGGGGGTTCAAGCTCACCAGCTGTTTCTTGGAAACTATATGGGGTCACTATGAATTTGAATCAACTTGATGGCACTTAACAACAACAACAACACTATAATGTATATAATATACAATGTAAGGAGTCTTGCTGGTGCTTAAAGTGCTTGTCTGTGGCTAGAACCTATCTGTCACTCTCCAAGAGTGTTATCTCTTCCTGTATAGATTTATAATCTTTGAAACCCTATGGAAAAGTTCTCCTCGGTCCTATAGGGTCACTATGAGTTGGAATTGACTCAATGGCATTGGGCCTGGTTTGGCCCAATATATGTGTGTATATATTCCCCAAGGATAGATGTATAATACGTATGTGCATATATTAGTGTTGTTGTTACATGACACCAACTTGATTTTGGATCATAATGACCCCGTGTGACAGAGCAGAAGTCTCTCATAGGGGATTTATTGACTTAATCTTTACAGGAGCAGATTCCCATGCCTTCTTCCTGCAGAGCTGTTGAGTGGGTTTAAACAGCTGATCTTTCTGTTTGAAGCTGAGTGCTTAACCATCGTACCACCAGGATCCTCTCTCTTGAGAAAGAGAGAATACATGTTATATATATGTGTGTATATAGATATCTATATACATATATATGCGTGAAAGAAATAGTTTGTAATCGTGCCTTTCATGTGAATCATGGGCTTGGTCATTGTGTTATTTTTAAGATTTAGCAATTTCATATAAAAATAAGGGTTTATGGCTTATACTAAAAAAAAAGTTGGAAGATTTAGCAACTTTGAGCTTACATCCTACACAGCAACATTTGTCTGGAATTGAGGACTGCCTCCGCATTTCACCAGTTGGCCATAATTGCTGCCCAGCCAGGTGCATTCATTTACATTATCTGCTTGGCTCCTAAGGGATTTTTGGCCCCTCTCTCACAGTAGGAAAAGCTGACAATTGGATGGTGGATTTATCATCTAGGCTTTTTCTAACTACCCATCTAAGTGAGTAAACCCTCTGCCCTCCAACCATTCTCTACCCCATCTGCCTGCTTTATGTCTTCTGTAGCATATTTCATTCTCTGAAATGATCTCATTTAATATTGTGGTTAGATGCCTTTGAGTCAGTTCCAACTCAATGTGCAACAGAAATAAATACTCCCTGGTCCTGCATCATTCTCACAATTATTGTTATGTTTGAGCCCATTATTACTGCCACTGTGTCAATCACCTGGTTAACGTCCACCTCTTTCTCACTGATCCTCCACTTTACCAACCATGATGTCCTTCTCCAGGGACTGGTCTTTCCTGATAACATCTCCAAAGTATGACATATGAAGTCTTACGATCCCTATTTCTAAAGAGCAAACCAGCTGTACTTTTTCCAAAAAGTTAGTTCTTCTGACAGTCCATTGTACTTTCAATATTCTTCCATAAATCAAACCATAATTCAAATGAATCAATTCTTCTCTGTCTTCCTTATTCATTGTCCAACTTGCACATGCATATGAAGCAATTGAAAATACCATGGCTTGGGTCAGGCACAGCGTAATCCTCAAACAGACATCTTTG
>NW_006408589.1:192539-196223 GCF_000296735.1 Chrysochloris asiatica
TTCCCAACTGTCTCTTGGTCTGTGTACAGGTTTCTCATGAGCACAATTAAATGTTCTGGCATTTCTATTCTTCGCAATGCTATCCAGAGTTTGTTATGATCCATGCAGTCAAATGCTTTTGCATAGTCAATGAAGTACAAATAAACATCTTTCTAATATTCTCTGCTTTCAGCCAATTCTATCTGATACCAGCAGTGATATCCCTTGTTCTATGTCCTTTTTGGAATCTGGTTTGAATGTCTGGCAGATCCATGTTGATGTATTGTTACAACCATTTTTGCATTATCTTTAGCAAAATTTTACTTGCATAAGATATTAATGATATTGTCGCGTGATTTCTGCATTCTGTTGGTCACCTCTTAAAATTAGAGGAGGAATGTCAAGTCATATTGAAATATCCAAGGGATGTTGGGTTCACAGATGTTTGAAAGGAGGCAAGGACCTTCCTCTAGAGCTGACAGAGAAAGTCAGACCTAGAGTTAGTGCATTGAATAAGGCCTTCTGGCCACCTAACTGTGAGAGAATCAATTTCTGTTTGGTACAGAGAGAGAATTATATATTTACATAATTTATGGTATTTCTGTTATAGCAGCACTAGATAGAGAAATAAGACAGAGATCGGTAACTTTCTGTTGAATAAATGATGAGAACTTTAACCTTCTCAATACAGGTAGTTCACAGCTGCCCATGACTCTGAGGGATGTGTGGTGAGAGGGGCAGAACGCTGAACCTGGGATCAATTTTGTACCTGCCATTTTTTAGCTGAGTGTTTTGAGCCTTGATTGTCTCTTCTCTAAGAAGTGTGTAATATGCTAACTGTACAGGATGTTGACTCACTTTTCCAGGAAGGGGTAAGTTCATTTTTGTGTGTGTATTTGTGAAATCTGAAGGGGGTGGGTACATGAACTAACCACTTCCAGAAACACAGGGCAGTAAAGCCCCCAAAGTAATTTCTTTTAGCCTCCACGCACATAGAATCAAGAGGTTCTCCTACGTTGGAACCACTTTCCTGGAAGACTGGAGTTTTTGTGATACACAAGGGGATACCTCACTGTGAGAAAAGCCAACCGTGGTGGCCCCCAAGGAGAAAACATGAAAAGGCATCTGGGGTCTAGAACTGGAAAGGCTAGGAGCTGGAAAAAGAAGGACTTCCAGAAAACCCTGGGAGGCCAGGGGTGAGATCATAACATTTAGGAGATTTAGATCACCCTTTTTGATCTATTGAACTTCAATTCCTGCTTTTCTGTTCTGGGAAATCTTGCTAAACTTCCTAGAGCAGAATTAGCTACTCCTTCTCCAATGCGCCCACTAAATCTGACTCACACATCTGTGGATGCCATCATCTGGCTGCATTTCTTTTGTTTACTCAGAGTTTGCATCCCTTCTAAACTATGATATCTTGGATTGTAGAGACCATGCCTTGCAACTTGTGTTCCCAGGCAAATCAGATAAGATGCCTTCTCCAGCACATCTGATGGGTTGGGATTGTTTATGCCCGTAGATGCCTCTGTCTTGATCAGGTGATCAGGGGTTATACAAGGAGGTTTCAAAAAGTTCACAGAAAAAGTGGAATTAAAGGATAATGGAATTTTTCAAAGAACTTTTTCAAGCTCCCTTGCATATTTTCATCTTTGTGTCATCAGCTCTCAGCACATAGGATGGATATTCAGTAATAGTTTGCTGAACTATAAAAGGAAGGTAAAGCTGCCTTTTTATTAAGGGACACCCAGTGATGACTCTCCCAGCACAGCCTTCCTCTGTAACTTACATTAGAAGGACTTGAAATGGGCTTGGGGCTTTGCCTATTTTAAAGAAATTATTTCCTTCTTCTCCAGAATTTAACAGAAGGATGAACAGTTTGTTGTAATGTGGTGGTTTGCGTGTGTTATAATGCTGGAAGCTATGCCAGTGATACTTCAAACAGCAGCAGGGTCACCAATGGTAGGCAGGCTTTTGTAGAGCTTCCAACTATGAAAGACTAGGAAAAAAGGACAGACGAGCCACTTAAAATTGTTGCTGTTGTTAAGCGCTGTCGAGTTAATTCCAACACATAGTGACCCTGTATAGGTTTTCTGAGGAGCGGCTGGTGAGCTTGAACCGCTGATCTTGTGGTTCAAACTGTCCTTGCAATCCAGCACATTAACCCACAGTGCCACACCAAGACTCCAACCAAAAATTTGACAATGGAAATGTTGTGGATCAAACAGCTTGCTGTTCAATATAATGCTGGAAGAGGATCCCTGTAGGTTGGAAGACACTCACAATACACAGTGGCTGTCATAAAGAACTTGAGCATGCCAATGATCACATAAATGTCCTGGGACTGGACAACATTTCATTCTACTGTGCATTGGATCACCATGAGTTGGAGCTGACACTATGGCAACCAATAACAACGTCATCTGTTAAGCTGTTGCACCCACATAAATTAGCTCATGAAATCCTCACCGCAAGCCTGCCTGAGAGTGTATGCAACTGAAGTTCAAAGAGCCACCTGAAGCTCAGTAATAAAAGTCCTCCCCAGGCTATGGTAGGGTCATATTCACAGGCTCAAATGATCTGCCTCCTCCAATGCAGGTGGGGAGAAAGCTATCCCACGCCCTTTGCTGCGAGGTTTAGCAGATCCAAAATTCCCAGAGTATGGGTGGGTAGTGTTTGGGCAGTCTTGTGGGTGATTTATCAGTACAGGAAACTGCTAGGCACAGACCGTTCTGCCAAAGGGCACAGTTTCTGGAGGCCCCTGGGTGCCAGGCAATGATTACTGCGGCTGCCAGGGCTCCAACCTCAAGGGCAACAGGCCTCCCTGTGACCTTATGAGCTGATCTTATCTGTCAGCAGGAAAGCAGCAGCTACAGGAAAGAGGTCCCTTGGAGACACATGTAAAAATGCAGGCTAAAGGACCTAAGAAGGAACCCTCTTGTCCAGCCCCTCATCTGCCTGACTTTAATGAGCAGGTCCTCATAACCTCCCAGTGGTCTCCTTGCCCCAATTCCTGCCATCAGCACTCTGCTACAGCTTTCTCTTTGCTCAACAGGTACTTTACTAAAGCTCAAATTGAATTTGGGATATAAAAGAAACAAACAAACAAACAAAAAAACCAATTGCTATTGAGTCAGTTTCAATTCATGAGGACCCCAGGTTCATCAGAGTAGAACTGTGTGCTCTATAGGGTTTTCAGTGGCTGACTATTTTGGAAGTAAGATCGTAAGTCCAAAAGATTTCCACAAAATCATAGAAATCTCATTAAACAACAAAAAATGTATCAAAATGAGAAGATATTTTTTCTCATCATATCCTCCATTTAATTTACACCCTTCTGAAGGTGGTGTTTCCATTTCTCTAACCCTTCTTTCAAGAATTCTACACTCTGATTTATGGCATATCAAAATGGCAGTTGGTGTATCCTCGGGGGACTCAAGATGTGTTCTGTTGAAATGTTCTTTAAGTTTGAGCAGTAAGAAGTCTGAAGGGGAAAAATAAAGGCTGTAGGATGGATGGGGTAAGGTTTCTTGACATAATTTTCTTAGGACAGTCCTTGTTAGCCTTGAATAATGAGCAAGTGCATTGTGAGGATGGAAAAAATTCCTTGGTACAACTTTCCGGGACTTTTTCTCACCAATGCACTTTTCTATTAAAATTTCTTCCAAGAAAGCCCCAGTGATCATCCTATGCCCATCAAAAAAT
>NW_006408589.1:196709-198757 GCF_000296735.1 Chrysochloris asiatica
GTCTGCAGCCATACATTTTTTGCACAGACATATTTAAACACCTTTTATTCAGAATAACTTGTGTATGGTGGCATAGTGGGTTGCTAATTGCAAGGTCAGTAGTTTGAATCTACCAGCCACTCACAGGAGAAATGTGAGGCTTTGTCTGTTCCTGTAAATATTTTCAGATTCTGAACTCATATACAGGGTTGCTATGAGTTGGAATCAACTCGATGACTTACAACAATAAATACCATGCATGAACTAGAACCCAAGTAGCTGTACTTTTTTACTTATAAAGGTCATGGATCTCTAGACCTTTCCTCTGAAGCACCTCTGAATGGATTTTCTGTAAGCAGTCAAGTATATTAACCTTTTTATTACTCAGGGACTCTCAAATCTAGTTTGCTCTTTGTTTAAACCACTCCAAGGTCTGTCAAACCTTCTCTAGGACTTTTCCCAAGAATCTACCTTCTTTCTCTCCCCAAGCCTGAGAGGTGGGAACATTCATCAAGGACATGCTCTGAAAACTGAGTCATTGCAGTTACTCAAGCAGAGGTAGGCCTCTCATTGTGACTTGGGGCCTGCAGTTCTAGGATTCCTCTTATTCTGATATTGGCAAACCTCAGAGAAGGAATGGTATGAAACCTTGGTCTTCCTTTTCTTTGAAGCTTTATATGAGTGAGCAGGCCAGAGATTCTATTGTATCATCTGTACAGTGGGGAGGTTAAAACCCATCTCAAAGTTGCAAATGTAAAGGTAGATGTTTTGTAACAAAAGGACAGGAGTGGTTGATTTTGCAGTCCAGGAGCAGAGGACCCTGGGACCATCAAGGGAGAAGAGTGGAGTGCGGGACCCTATCCAGAGAAGCAGTGATGCCAGAAATGGAAGCAGAGATGATGACATAGAGAGATGGGGCAGCTGGGGACTCTGGACTCAGGGAGGGAGAGGGGCTGTGTGCTGACAGCTGGGAGCAGGCTTGTGGGGTGTACCCTTTGGTTATTTGATAATGCATGGAAGGGATTATAATCATTGCAATGAAACAAAATACAATAGGATGAATGTAAAGCTAATGTCCTCCCATGTAAACTATCACTCAATTCACAATAATAACTTAAAAAAAAAAAAATCACTCAACTCTGCTTTGAAGGCACAGTAAAACAACAACAACAAAAAATCTCAAATAATGATTGTGGGGATATACTTGTTGCTGTTGTTGCTGTTGTTGTTAACTGTCATCGAGTCATAACGATCCTATATAGGGTTTCTGAGGAGTGGCTGGTGAGCTTGCTCCTCTGACCTTACCGTTCAAACAAACCTTACAGAGGGCTAAGTCAGTGCCCATGGGCTCAGGAGTTTACACACCTCCCTAAGCTTCAGACTAACCAGCCATTCTTCATCTCAAGGTCAATGGGTGTCAATGGAACATGGCCAAACTCAGCCTATTTTCTTTTTGTTCCTCTACCTGTTTTATTTCAAATCACTTGAGAGAATCTTTGATTTATGACTCTGCATAGCCTGATGGTGAACGATACACAAACTTAAACTACTATTTAGCAAATATTTCAAATGTTGGGATAAAAAGAAACCACAAGTCAAACATAGAAACTGATGCTACTATGTAGCTGTAGATTGTACTGATATCACTAGATCTAACATTCACCCATATTTTCTATTTTTATTTTAACTCTTTAAATTTAACCTAGATTAGTTTTCTTGTTTAACAAAAAGCATTTGCAAATTAAAAATGAAAAGTCAATTTTTTAATTATTATTATGAGCTGACCAGATGGTAAGGTATACTTAGAAGCTAAAAAATTAAGTGAAAGTTAAGGATAGCTGCAGTCTGAAACAACTAGAACAATACAAGATACATCTTCAAAGAAAAATCAGCAGGAAAAATCCAAAACAAAAATGGCAGTATGATTGGCTACTACAAGAACAAGCAAGTTGTTCACCAGGGAGCCATCAAGGCAAGCAATCAAGTTCCTTCAGGTAACCCTCCCCTCCAAGACTGAAACTCAAAGGGAACACATGAGCAGGCATGTAAACTTGGTGGTGACTACATTG
>NW_006408589.1:201409-201922 GCF_000296735.1 Chrysochloris asiatica
ATATCACAGGTTGTTAATGAGTCTTCCTCCAATCCTGATGCCATGTTTTTCTTCATGTAACCCAGTTTCTTGGATTATTTGCTAAGTATACAGGTTGAATAAGTATGGTGAAAGGATACAACCTTGTCACAAAAATTTCTTAATGTTAAACTGTTCAGTGTTCCCAGGTTCCGTTTGAACAACTGCCTCTTTGTCCATGTACAGATTCCTCATGAGCACAATTAAGTGTTCCGGAATACTCATACTTGGCGATGTTTTCCATAGCTTCTCATGACCCACATAATTGAAAGCCTTTGTGTAGTCAATAAAGCAGAGGTAAACATCTTTCTGATGTTCTCTGCTTTCAGCCAAGATCCATCGGACATCAGCAATGATATCCCTATTCCATGCCCTCTTTTGAATCCGTCTTGAACCTCTGGAAGTTCTCTGTCAATGTGTGTTTGCAGCCATTTCTGTATTACCTTTAGTAAAACTATACTCGCATGGGATATCAAATATTATCTGATGATTTCC
>NW_006408589.1:209867-236859 GCF_000296735.1 Chrysochloris asiatica
CAATGTTATTCACAACTTTTATGATCTGCACAGTCAAATGCTTTTGCATAGTCATTAATGCACAAGTAAACATCTTTCTGGTATTCTCTCCTTTCAGCCAAGATAGAGCTGACATCAATAATGATATCCTTGTTCCATGTCTGAATCTGGCTTGCATTTCTGGCAGCTCCCTGCCAATGTACAGCTGCAACTATTTTTGAATTATCTTCAGCAACATTTTATTTATGTATGTTATTAATGATGTTGTTTGATAATTTCCACATTCTGTAGGGTCAGCTTTCTTTGTAATGGGTATAAACTGGCTCACTTCCAGTTGGTTAACTGGGTAGCTATCTTCCAAATATCAAGGCTTAGACTTCCAAATACATAAATACATGGCATCAAGCACTATATCCATTTGTTGAAATATTTCAACTAGCATACTGTCAATTCTGGAAGCTTTGTTTTTCACCACTGCCTTCATTACAGCTTGTACTTCTTCCTTTAATATCATTGGTTCCTGATAATATGCTACCTCCTACAATGGTTGAATGCCAAGCAGTTCTTTCAGGTACAGTGACTCTGTGTATCCCTTGAATCTTCTTTTGATTCTTGTCAGTTTCAAGCTGAAATTACTGAAGAAAAACATCAAGCCTCAAGTTTTAATATTAAAATTCTGTGGGAAAAATAAATATTCAGCAACACAGGAAGGATCAAAGGAAGATCTCATAGTTTAGAAGGCTAGACATTTGAATTCAGGGTAAAGATTCTTTCTGTGTTGGAAGGTTTTTGTTTCTTTTAAACTTCTGCTCCTGGGTGAATGTCTTGTGACTTGCATCTCTCTTTCCTCTTCTCTGCTTCTTTGATTATTCTACTCCTTTGATATCTCAAAAGAGATTGACCCTATACTAATACTACAAAGAAAATCTATCCTGAATGGGATGAAGCCATAGTTATTGGGTTAGGATTTACAACACATTTTATGGGAACACTATTTAATCCATAACACCCCCTACTGAATTTTTACATGACTGCCTCCTTACCATTTAGACCTCAAATCGTATGTCACCTCAGTCCCCATTTCGTGATCACTCAGTAACAGACCAGCCTTCTTGTTATGGTGGTCAAGATAGATATCTCTTATTGGTTTCCCTCATCTACTATTGTAAAATAGATGCTTGAGTGGGTATCTAAAATAGAAAGGAATATCAGGAAACACGACTACAGAAAGCTTGTAAGCCTGTCTTCAGCCTATAACTGATTGGAATACCTAAAATGGGATTCTAGAACTTCCCCAGTGAAGTAGGCTTCTTGTGGAGCTCTTGTAGTGTATAGGAACTTAGGTGGACTCCTGAGCCCCATCCAGAACTTTCCGAAGTGGAACATTCCTGCTTGAAAGGACATGCAGACCAACCCAGAACAGCTAGAGGAACAGAAGATACATCCTGAAAGAAAGACCAGCAGGAAAAAGAAATCACAGTAGTCTGTTTGGCTATTATAAGAACAAGCAAGCTGTTCTCCAGCATCAAGGAAAGTAATCAATTCCGTTCAGGACAAACCCTCCTCCAAGACTGAAACTCAAAAGGAACACACAAGCAGGTATGTAAATTCACTGGTGACCATTCTGGTCTACATTTAATTGGAAATGGGGGAAAATCAGTAATGAAGATATGGGCTGAGTTCAACCACATTCCACAGACTCCCAACGACTCCGAGAAGAGAGAGAGAAGACAAAGGGCTGGTTGATCCAAAGTTTGGGAAGACTTGGGAACTCCTGAGATCATGGACCTTAACCTAGCCACAGAAGGCTAGAGCTGAGACTGAAGTGTCCAACTGATAAGAAGTGGGGAGAGACTGTCAAGAATACTCAAACTAAATAGTACACATTTGATCTAGTTTCAATGGCTTGATGACCAGAGCTTGACTAGAGGAAGAAAGATTTTTGATAAAGGAAGTAAATTGCTACAATTTGATGAACTTGACCTATACTTATGGATGTAGTGGCTCAAAATACCAGCTGAGAGGGATGAAGTCTTCACATCAAAGATTAAACCTATCCCCTCCATATTGATAGGGACGGGCAACTTAGACATTGGCTACCTAAAACATGGGGAGGGGAGGTGCTATAAAGGCACAAAGTGGCTGGCTTACAAGTTTTCAAGAGGCAGTTTATTTTTAGAGTGTGCAGAGGGAAGATAGAGTCCTCATGAATTGTTTTCATATTGTCTAGATGGGTCTGGTGAAAGGAGATGGGGGGTAGAATTCTTTTGATTCAATAGTGAATAATTGATATGACTAATTGCAACTGTCACAACTATAAAGGTAGATGTTTTGTAACATAAAGGGGGAAGTAGTTAATCTTACATTCCAGGAGTAGAGGACCCTAGAACCCTCAAGTGAGAAGAGCATGAGCAGAATATGGGACCCTAACCAGAGAAGCAGCGACACCAGAGATGGAGGCAGAAATGATGACAGGGAGAGATAAAGCAGGTGAGGACTCTAGACTCATGGAAAGAGAAAGATAGTTTCTGCCAGGAGACAGACTTGCAGAGTGTGCCCTTTGACTGTTTAAATATTATATATTTCTGAATGCTTTTGTGTATAACAACAACAACAACAACAAAAACAAAACAGAGGGAATAGGAGCAAATACTATTAAATGATGATGCATGGAGGAGATAGCAATCATTGCAATGAAGCAAAATACAATAGGATGAGTGCAAAACCACTGTTCTCTCATGTAAACTACCACTCAATTCACAATAAAAGCTTAAAAAAAAAAAGATATCTCTTCCATACACCTTGGAAATTATGGTGCAGGTATGTGAGCTAGCCTCAACCATTCCAATGGGACAGCAGAAATTATTTGCAGTGGTAACAGGAATCAAATCCAGAATCCAGGCAGAGGCACTGGTGGTAGCTTTCTGGACAGACTGTTCTGTAACTGTTTTAGCATAGCCCTAGCAGAAATGTGGCCCAAAAGAATGTGGAAATTATTGAACAATATCATTAATATCAAGTAATAAAACTGCAAGTAAAATTTTGCTGAATATCTTCAAATAATTAAAAATGTTTGCAGCAGTGCATTTATAGACAGCTGCCAGGAATTCAAGCATGATTCACAAGAGGACATGAAAAGAAGATTTCATTGCAGAAGTCAGATGGATCTTGTCTGAAAGCAGGGAATACCAGAACAATGGTTACTTTTGTTTTATTGATTGTTCAAAGACATTTAACTGTGTGGCTGATACCAAAGTATGAATAACATTGAGAAGAATGGGAAATCCAGAACACTTCATTAGGCTCATGAAGAACCTGTACATAGAGCAACAGAAAAAGAAGTTGTTGAAGGGTTTAAAATTAGGAAAGGTAGTGTGTGTCACCATACTTATTCAATTTGTATGCTGGGCAAGTAATTTGAGCTGTTGAACTATATGAAGAAGAACATGGCATCAGAATTGAAGGAAGACTCATTAACAACCTTGCTTGCTGGAAGTGAAGAGGACTTGAGGCACTTGCTGATGAGATCAAAGAATGCAGCCTTTAATATGGATTACAATGCACTGTGAAGAAAATACAAATCATCACAACTGGAACAATAGACAACATCATGATAAATGGAGAAAAGATTGAAGTTGTCAAGGATTTCATTTGACTTGGATCCGAAAACAATGCTTATGGAAGTAACAATCAAGACATCTAAGGACTTATTGCATTGGGTGAATTTGCTACAAAAGACCACTTCAAAGCACTAAAGAGTAAATATCTCACTTTGAGAACTAAGGTACACCTGACCCAATTCATGGTATTTTCAATTGTCTCATATGCATGTGAAAGCTGGACAATGAATAAAGAATACTGTAGAAAAATGGATGCATTTGTGTTAAGGTATTGGAGGAGAATATTAATTTGGCATGGAGTGCCAAAAGAACAAACCAATCTGTGCTGGAGGAAGAAAAACCACAATGCTTCTTGCAAACCAGGATGGCCAGACTTCGTCTCCATACTCTGGATATATTATCAAGAGAGACTAGTTTCAAAAAAGGACATCATGCTTGGTAAAGTATGTTGCTGTTGTTAAGTACTGTGGAGTTGGTTCCAACTCATGGTCACTTTGCACAGGGTTTCCAAGGTTGTAAATCTTTACGGGAACAGAACACCTCATCTTTCTCCCGTGGAACCACTGGCAGTTTCAAACTGCTGACCTTGAGGTTGGCAGCCCGACTCACGTAACCACTACTGTACCAGAGCTCCTTTGGTAAAGTATAAGGTCAACAAAAACTAGGAGCCCCTCAGTGAGATGGAATGACACAATAGCTCAGACATAGGAGTGATTGTGAGGATGGCATCAGCAGTGTTTCATTCTGTTGTACAACAGGTCCCAATGAATTGGAATGGATTCAATGGCACCTAACCATATGAAACCATGAAAAAATAAACCTGTTTGTTGTATCCACCCATTTGTAGTATCAAGATGATTCCATTAGTAGCATTGTTGTTTTTGCCATAGCAACCATTTTCAACTCAGAGCAATCCAGTACAAGGTTTCCAAAAAGCAACTGCTGAGTTTGAACTGACAACCATGTGGTTCAAACAAACTTTGAAATCCTGTGTTTATCTTACAGCGCCACACCAGAAGTCCATAGTTGTTGTTGTTGTTAGGTGCCATCAAGTCGGTACCGACTCATAGCAACCTTATGCACAGCAGAACGAAACACTGCCCGATCCTGGACCAACCTCATTACTGTTGGCATGCTTGAGTCCACTGATGCTGCCACATGGCCAATTAATCTCATTGGGGGTCTTCTTCTTTTTCTCTGATGCTCCACCTTACCAAACATGATGTCTTTCTCCAGTGACTGATCCCTCTTGACAATATGTCCGAAGTATGAGAGATGAAGTTTGGCCATCTTGGCCTCCAAGGAGCACTCTGGCTGCACGTCTTCCAAAACAGATCTATTGGTTCTTTTGGCAGCCATGGTACCCTCAATATTCTCCTCCAACACCAAAATGAGGGTGCCCATAGGGGGGTGAAGGGAGGAGCATCCAGGCAATGGAAACAGCAAAGACCCTGGGGCAGGAATGAGCCTAGGGAACAGAAACAAGGTCATGTGATGGGAATGCAGAGATGTGAGGGAAAGACCAGGAGGAGAGGTAGGCAGGGCAGCTGCCTTGCTTTGCAATGTGGCTATCGTTACAAAAACCCTCCCCTCTTGTGTACCTCCTCCCTAGATTTGGAAGAGACTGTCCAGCTCTGAATTCCCTCAGCATCTGAGTCACACTCTTTCTTGACAACACAGTGATGTCACTAGTGTTGCTGTCACCCTCTCCATGGACTTCTCCACATCAGACCATACAGAATCCTTAGTAATGTTTAGTATAGATTTTAGCCATAGACTGATGGTGGTTATGTGCCATGGAGTTGGTTCCCACTCATAGCGACCCTGTACATTGTTTCCAAGGCTGTAAATCTTTTCAGGAGCAGAAAGCCTCAACTTTCTCCCATGGAACAGCTGGTAGTTTCAAACTGCTGACCTTGAGGTTCACACCCCAATTTGTAAATACTACGCTACCAGAGCTCCTTTTAGTCATAGACTAGTTGGAATAAATGTAGTTTCAATTTGTTTAAATGTATCATGTATTAGAGTATATGAATGCTTAGCCATATAATTTTTTCAAAAAAAATTTCTATATTGCATTGCAACATTATTAGTTTCGACACTGTTAATGATTGAGTGGAAGCTCTTTTTACTTTTCTCCTTTTTCTTTAATTACTACTTCATTCTCAAAAAAGTTATTGATATAAGTTCTCAAATATTACTTATCACAATATGTAGCTAAAACACCAGAAACTCTGACAAAATCAAGAACTATAAAACCACTGACAGCAAGGGAAACAACAGCATATACTGTAAAAACCTGCAAGAACCCTGACAGCATAGTGAGTTACACATTCACTTGCTAACCACAAGGCCAGCAGTTCAAATCCACAAGCCACTTCATGGGAGAAAGATGAGGCTTTCTGTTGCCATAAATAAGTTTAGGTCACTATGAGTCAGAACCTATCCGAAGGTACGCAGCAGCAGAAACACGTGCAGATGAAACCACATGATTGGAAGCGTCCTTGTAATTGACAGCTCTGAGTGGAACACATTTGATGGTGGTTGTTAAGTGCCTTTGAGTTGGTTCTGATTCACAGTGACCCTGTATAGGGTTTCTGAAGCTTTTCAAATCTTTACAGGAGCAGAAATCCTCATCTGCTGGTCTGCTCAAACTTTAGATCTTGTGGTTTGTGGTACAATGTTTATCATATGGAGCCACCACACTCCCATGGAAGGGTCAAAAAAGTAAACCAGCAGAGTTTTAGCCTTGTTGGTATGTTAATATACATAAGGTGAGTTTACGAAAAATGTTTTTGTTGTTATAACTAACCGCAGGGATATTTTTATAAAACATAATTTTCTGCTGGCACACAGCACAAAAATTTTATAGACAGTCATTTTATTGTCAGCTTCCCCTCCCTCCAACGGTGTAACCCAGGGCGACCCTCATCCCCCATATTCCCTAATGACGCCACTGTGACTCTACATACTTTCCGCCTGATCTGGCAGTTATTTATGGGTTTATGTGACTCTGAAAGCCATCAGAGGGCAAGGACAGGGTTCTATTTTCATTGTCCAGAGACAGTTTGGCACAAGTAAGTTCTCAGGATTGTCTGAATGATTTAATCCACTGCCCACAGCAGGGGCAGAGCTTGTGAATAATTCAAGGGTCTATATCGACAACACTAATGTTTCTAGCTGGTGCATAAATATCATATCAAGTAAGTAATCAGAGGTTACAAATGATTAATGTGCTTAGCTATTAACCACAAGGTTGGAAGTTAGAGTCCACCCAAATGAACCTTGGAAGAAAGACTTACTGAGCTACTCCTGAAAAACCATCCATTGAAAACTCTATAGCCCATCAACAGATGAATGCATAAACAAACATACAATGGAATACTACTCCAGTCAGAAGGAGAAATGAAGTCTTGAAATATGCTACAGTATGGATGGAGCTTGAAGACATTATGCTGAGTGAAATAAGTCAATCACAAAAGGACAAATATCGCATTATCTCAGTTATATAAAAAGACAAGAAAAGACAAATGTATGGAGAGCAAAGTTCCTTGGTACTTACCAGGGGCAGAAGGGAGGGGGAAGGGGTGGTTATTGTTTACAGTGTTTCAGTTTATAGAAATGGAACAATCTGGTTGATTAGGGGTAGGATTGCACAGTTGATTGTTGTAAGTGGTGTCAGGAAGTTACACACCTGTAAAAAGTTGAAATAGCAATAGTTCAATAGGCATATTTACAAAAATGGCCTACCACTCCCTCCCCCCCCCCCCCCACACACACACAAAGGCAGCTGCTGAGGTTCCTTATGTACAACTAAACACCTTGCAGGATTTGGTTTCCTGGTTTGAAAGAGGTTTAGGGTCATGGCTTTATGGGACATCTCAGTTAATTGGTCTAATAATGCACTTAGTGCTTCTGTTCTACCCCTTAGTTCATTGTGCAGTGCCTGGGTCTTAAAGGCTCATAACCAGCCATCCAAGACAACAATTGGTCTCTATTCGTTTGGAGCAAGAGAGGAAGAAGAAGAGTCAGAAATAGGAAGAAATGGGGTGTGTGGCTAATTGTTTCCATGAACAACCCTCTCCTTTGTCATGAAACCAGAAGGACTAGATGGTGTCTGTCTACCATTACTGAGCATTTTGATCATCAAAGATTCTATAGAAGGATCCTAATCAAAAGGGGTAAAGCACAGAACAGAATATCAAATTCTCATAGAATCTCTGCCTTCAGGAACCACAGAGGCTGTATGAACACCTGAAACTATTGTCCTTGTGATGGTCAAGGTTATGTGTCAATTTGGCTTGAGCATGATTCTCAGGGGGTTGGCAGTAGCAAAATGATGCAATTTGGTAGTTATGTAAATGATATAGTTGTCCTACATTTTGTGATACAATGTAATGACCTCCATGATGTGATCTAACATGATCAACCAATAAGTTATAAGAGGAGTTGTGGCCAACATCCAATATCTATAGACATTCTGAGAAAGCTCTCCAGATCCTGCATACAGCTCATCATCTGACCTCCTAAAACTTGGAACTTAAGCCAGTGGTCTGCCATATTGCCTGCCAATCTTGAGATTTATTGGCTTCCAAGTCTCTGAGCCAGTAGCATGGCTATCTATTTTGCTTATCCTGGGTTTGTCAGTCCCTGCAGAAATTTGAACGAGAATCCTCTAGCCTGATGCTTTATCCATGGACTTGTCAGACTCAGCAACCAAATGAGCCATTTCCTTTAGGTACATCTCTCTCTTGTATGTTTGTTTTACTGGTTTTACTTCTCTAGAGAACCCAGCCTAAGACATCCTGAGATAATTTTTTAATCCAGCTGTTCCGCCAGAGAAAAATGAGGTTTTCTGCTCCCATAAAGATTTACAGCCTCGGAAACCCTGTACAGGGTCGCTATGAGTCGGAACCTACTCCACGACACATAACAACAACAAACCAAAAGTATTACTTGCAGTATTGTTCTTAAAACCGAACAATAATTTGGCTTACCTAGACAGAAAGTTCTTCCTTGAACATTGTGAGATTTTAAGGATTATCTATATGAAATAAAATAGACAATAACAACTTAAAAGATTAGATGGGAACCTTTAGGAGCAGTGAGTTTTGTTGCAGGGGGAGGATCAACTTAGAAAAAGGGGGTGAAAACGGTTGCACAACTCAGAGAATGTAATCTATGTCACTGAAATGTGCAGATAGAAACTGTTGAACTGTTGCATGTTTTGCTGTATATATTCTCAACAACAACAAAATGTTTTTTAAAAATATCTATGGAGCACTCCTGGTGCTGACAAGGGCTTTGGACATGGTTGCGGCTTCTTTTCTCATGACTATGTTTGCTGCCCTGCTATTCTGAGGGCCGGCACAGAGCTGCTGCCCCCACCATAACACCCTCCACCTTTTGGCAGGATGAAATTAAGCTGTGGTCATTTCGGGAAGGAAACTTGCTCAGCAGATCAAGCAAGAAGTTTACCAGGAGGTACAACAGTGGGTGGCATTGGGCAACAAATGGACACACCTGAGTGTGGTTCTGGTTAGAGAGAATCCTGCAAGTCATTCTTATGTCCTCAACAAAACCAGGGCTGCTGCAGATGTGAGAATCAGCAGTGGAACAATTTTGGAACCAGCTCTGATTTCCGAGGAAGAACCCTTGAATTTAGTCAATAAATTCAACAATGATGACAATGTCGATGGCTTCATTGTTCAGCTTCCTCTTCCAGAGCACATCAGTGAGAAAAAAGGTCTACAATGCTATTTCTCCAGACAAGAATGTTGATGGATTTCATGTAATTAATGTGGGAAGAGTGTGTTTAGACCAGTATTCCATGTTCCCTACTACTCCATGGGGTGTGTGGGAGATAATTAAGCGAACAGGAATTCCAATCCTAGGGAAGAATGTAGTGGTTGCTGGATGATCAGAAAGTGTTGGGATGCCTATTGCAATGTTGCTGCACACAGAAGGGGCACAGGAACATCCTAGAGGTGATGTCACTGTTACAATATTTTACTGGTGCTTGCCTAACAGTTGAAGAAACATACAATTCTTGCAGGTATTGTGGTGTCCACTGCAGGCATTCCCAATCTGATTACTACAGATAAGATCCAGGAAGGTGCAGCTGTCATTGATATGGGAATAAATAGAGTTCAAGATACCGTGACTTCTAAACCCAAGTTGGTTAAGGATGTGGATTTCGATGGAGTCCGGAAGAAAGCTGGGTACATAGCTGTGGTTCTGGGAGGCATTTGTCCCGTGACAGTGGCGATGCTAATGAAAAACACCATCATTGCAGCAAAAAAAAAAACAAAACAAAACAAAAAAAAAATGCTGAGGCCTGAAGAGCGAGAAGTGAAGTCTAAAGAGCGTGGAGTAGCATCCAATTAACTGTTGTATTATCTGGGTCATCAGTAGCACTCCAAGCCAGTTCAAGAAGCAAAACAGGCTAATAGAATTGCAATATTCTTTATCTATTGTTCTGAAATGGTTTAAAATGATGCTTTATGTTTACTGAAAACTGAAATGGGTGGGTGTTTGTACACGTAACTCTGCAGTGCCTCACAGGTGAGCACTCGTGTCATGCTGGATCTTAGGATCTAGCCAAGAGCAGCCATTAACCAAGTGGGGACATGTCATGTTGAAAATGGATATTGAACTTTGTCAAGCCACTTCAGGTGTTAAAGTCTGCCTTTTCTAGGATTGTATTTCCCAAGTGCTACTCCCATGAGTTGATAATTGAGGTTCCAAACCTACTGAGTTCAATTAGTCAAACCAAAGGTAAAATGTTACTGGAGAAATTAGGGAAAAAATAAAAAAGAAATTTTATTAGCTAAGTATTAACCTTGCTTGCTGAAAGTAAAGAAGACTTGAAACATTTACAGATGAAGATCAAAGAGCACAGCCTTCAGTATGGATTGCATCTCAATGTCAAGAAAACAAAAATCCTCACCACTGGACCAATAAACAACATTTTTATCAATGGAGAAAAGATCGAAATTGTTAAGGACGTCATTCTTCTTGGATCAACTATCAACATTCACAGAAGCAGCAATCAAGAGATCAGATGACGTATTGTATTGGGCAAATCTGCCGCACAGGAACTTTTAAAAGCGTTGAAGAGCAGAGATGTCAGCTTGAGGACTAAGATGCGCCTGACCCAAGCCATGGTATTTTCAATAACCTCATATGGATGCAAAAGCTGGACAGTGAATAAGGAAGATCGTAGAAGAATTGATGCCTTTGAATTGTGGTGCTGGAGGAGAATACTAAAAGTGCCATGGGCTGCCAAAAGAACCAATAGATGTGTTTTGGAAGAAGTGCAGCCAGAGTGCTCCTTGGAGGCCAAGATGGCTAAACTTCATCTCTCATACTTTGGACATATTGTCAGGAGGGTACAGTCGCTGGAGAAGGATATCATGCTTGGTAAGATGGAGGGTCAGAGAGGAAGAGGAAGCCACCCAACGAGATGGATTGGCCAGGTGGCATCATTGATGGTGTCAAGTGTGGCAGCGGTAGTGAGGTTGGCCCAGGATCGGACATTGGGGTCGCTATGAGTTGGCTCCGACTCGATGGCTCCTGACAACAACAACAAGTATTTTAAAAAATTATCCTTATTTACTATTGACTGTTAACCAGGTTTATCTAAAATAAAATTGAACTGGCTGGGAATGCAACACGTTAATAATATTCCTAAACTGTCATAATGTGGATTAGCTAGTTATTTGGAAAATGTTTTGGGTCGTTCTATTTGTTATTATCTCTTATTTTATGCATGTTACTATTCAGTGAAGTCTCCCATTTTAGTTTTCCAGGACTGAAAGTCTTATCTTATAAGTTATTCATGTGTGTTGTCATATTTGGCTTTAAACTTCCTTGTTAAATATTTATACTACCAAAGGGTATCTATATGGTTTCTTGGTATATCTTGAAACCTATTTTTGAGAAACAAAATAGATAGTGTTGGGTTTGATAATCATTGTTGTTGTGAAGTGCCATCGAGTCGATTCCGACCCATAGTGCCCTGTGTAGGGTTTCCAAGGAGCAGCTGGTGAGCTTGAACCACCGACCTTGCAGTTGAAGCAACTTTGCTGTCTGATGCATTAGCCCACAGCGCCACACCAGGACATTAGGCAGCCTATATAAATGTGCAACTTATTTTTCTACCAAAGAATTGTTAAGGACAATTTTCTCTGCCTGATTTTCTCTGGTATACCTGTTGGCTTTCCTGAAAGGTTTTTTAAGAGCTTACATTAATAATAGAATTTAACCAGACTTTGATTAAAGCTTTTTAAATTTTATAATTTTTTAAAAAAATAAAACACATTTCTGATCAAAAAATAAATAAGAAAAACCGTATGGAACACACTTCTACTCTGACACACTTGAGATCCCCATGAATTGGGGTTGGTTTGATGGCAACAGAGTAACAGGCTGTGTGTGACTTGTGAGAACGTTCCTACTATTACTCTTGGTACAAAGAAGTTTAGCTGTCATAGCCCCATCTCATAAACTGCAGAGAGATAACAGAAATTTGGGGTAGCCTGCCTTGCTGGATAAGAAAAGGACAAAAATCACACTTTTATGCAGTCAAAAATATGTCTGCCCCAAGAGGATGAAGCCTGGTTGACCTAAACTGATCATGTACTATACATGTATTATAGTTATTCACTCTGTCTAAAACTTAGTAGCATAAACCTACAATCATTGCTTTGTTTTCATTCATGGTTTCTGTGGATCAGGGATTTAGGAAACCCTCAGCTGAGCTGCTTGAAATTTGCTGACAGATGTGGCTAGCAGTGGGCTAGACTAGACTACATTAGACTAGCTGAACAGCAGGGGGCTAGAGCTCTGGATCTGGCTAGGCATCCCTTGTTCTTCATCTCAGGGTTTCTCATGTAGAATCTTTGTCAGTGGAACCTCCTCAAAACATGTTAGCCTCAAGGTAGCAAGAGTTATACAGCGACTCAGGATTCCATCAGGAGTGTTCCAGTGAACCAGGTGGAGGCTGTGTGCCCTTTCCTGAGCTAGCCTTGAAAGTCATGTGGCTTCTTCCAATTCTTTTGTTGGATGAGTCCTTGAAGTTTGTCCAAATTCAAAGGTCAGAGACTAGATCCAACTTCTTTATGGGAAGAGTAACAATTTGAGGATATGCTTTAAAACTCCTGATGCTTTTTGGCACTGTTATTCCTATTGACTTTCGCCCCTAAATGCTGTAGGGTTGGCCATGTAACCTATTTCTGACAAATGAGATGTAAAGGAAATTCTACAGGAGGTTTCTAGGGAACATTATCCTCCATGGTAAAAGAGGATGGTTTTATGCTGTCAACCCTTCCTTCTTTCCTGGGATACATCCATGATGGTTGGAGCTGTAACAGCCACATTGAATGCATGAGAGAAGATACTGACTAACTGAGAGGAATAGAGTGGGCAATTAGGAAGATTGTGGGTCCTTAATAGAGCCCTGCTGTAAAAGCAACTTCATCTGGATTTTCTGTTACTTTCAGCTGACCACATCCTACTATCAACTAGTGTGGTGATTAAAGATCTCTGGTAGCACAGTGATTAAAATACTCAGTTGTGAACCAAACGTTTGGCAATTCAAATCCACCAGAGAAAGATGTGGCAGTTGGTTTTGGTAAAAATCACAGCCTTGAAAACCATATGAGACAGTTCTACTCTATCTAATAGGGTCACTACGAGTTGGAATCAACTTGACAGCAGTGGATTTGTTTTTTTCAGCAGTGAGAGTGTGGAGCACAACCTTTCTGTGTTTAAATTCTGGCTTCATATTTAGTCATTGTGTGACCTTGGGTGAGTCATTTCATCTCTCAGTTTTTACTAGAAAAATGAAAGTAATAATGTTGCCTAACTCTTGGAGATACTAGAAGGATTAACAATAGAATGTGCACATTGCACTTAGCACAATAATTGGCACGTGCTATTACTCAGTATATTGTAACTAAGGATATGTAATGACTTAAACCCAAGAGACAGGACTGATCACCTCCATTAGCTCAACAATTCTATCAGGTCAGAGTTTATATCCCTGTTTTAGAAATAGGGAGCTATGAGGGCCAGAAGGCAAAGTGACTTGTGCAAGATCACATGCCTGATAGATGATAAAGCAGTGTTTCTAGATCTTCCTGAGTCTGAGGTCTGAGGTCTGAGTTCTCCTTGCTACGGAGTCTTACGAAACCCTTGGTTTCCGTAGAGAATTATTTACCAAGACTCTCTGAGATACCATAATTTGTATCATATCCCTTTCACATCCATCCACTCCTGCCAATTCAGAGGTAGTGGTGGCTCAGTGGCAGAATTCCCACTTTGCATGTGGAAGACTTGTGGGAGTCTCAGCCAATGTGCCACATGCTCACTCACCATTACTGAAGGCTTGCATGTGATGCTGAACAGGTTTCAAAGGAGCGTCCAGACTGACATGGATTAAGAAAGGTCTGCAATCTACTTCTGAAAATCAGCCAATGGAAACCCTTTGGATCACAGTGATCAATGAAAACTCTTAATGACAACAGTTTAATCATCAAATGACCAGTGGATGATGTAAGACCAAGCAACATTTGGGTCCATTGTACATGGGGTCACCATGAGTTAGGGACCAGTTAACTGCAACTAAAAACAACAACATATTTCCCCAAAGTTGTCTACTTCTCCCCATTCCCTAACCACCATTGTCTCTCTTGGGTCACACATAAATGATCTTCCCCTGTCCACTTGTGGACACTTCAGTCCAATAGGCTCTTTCCAATCTTAATCTTCTCAATGGTTTCCATCACTTGTCCCTGCAGAGCCCTTCCAGGCCCCATACCCCTGGCTCCCTTTGGCCCTCTATAAACCCTTGTCACTGCAGTGGAGCCCCTCTCCCTGCTCTCTATGAGCTGGATACTGAGGTCTCACCTGAGTGCTGTTTCCTTAGGTGACACATCTTTGCTAACTCCTCTGACCCTAGTCCCCTACAACTTTATGCCATAGGACTCTTCAGTCTGTAACTGTACATTTATTTTGGAGTATATTTTAAACTGCATCCCCCAGCTACACTATGAGCTCTGGGTGGGCAGGGAGGTAAGGTACACTCGTGATTAGGAGGAGATCAGGTACGAGACTTAGATAAAGTTCACATCCCAGTTTCCTACCAACTGTGTGCCTGTCCTGGGCAAGTTACACAGTTTCTGTATACCTTAGTTTCCTGATTTGTAAAAAGGGGTGATGAGACAACTTACCTCATCAGAATTAAATTCATGTGATATAATTAGAGCAGGGCCTAAATGTAGACAGTGTGTCTCCTCTGGATACTGTAACAAAGACCACAAACTAGGTGGTTTGTGAGAACAGAAAGTTATTCTCTGACAGTCCTGGAGACTGGAGTCTGAGATCAGGATGTCAGTTCTGTTGATTCCTTCTAAGGGCTCTGAGGGAGACTTTGTTCCATGACTCTCTCCCAGCTTCTAGTGATGGTCAGTGGTCCTTGGCTTGCAGATCACGCTAATCTCTGCCTTTATCTTCTCATCCCTGTCTGCCCCCTGTACCTCTCTGTATCTCTCTTCTGCTTTTTTACAAGACACCACTCAGATTGGATCAGAACAAACCCTATTCTAGTATGACCTCATGTTAACTGATACTATCTTCAAAGAGGCTGTTTCCAGAAAGGTCATAGTCACAGGTACTAGAAGTTAGGACTTCAATATATCTTTTTTTGTTGTTGTTGCAAAGTGCTGTCAAATCAGTTTTGACTCATAATGACTCTGCATAGAGTTTCCAAGGAGCAGCTGGTGGGTTTAAACCACCAACCTAGTAATTAGCAGTCCAGAGCTTATACTACAGTGCTACACCAGGACTCTTTTGGGGGTACATAATTCAACTCAAAACAATGTTTCCATCCTGTTTTGCCCATTGCACATCCCTCCCACTGACACTGAGACACTGAGTACTCCCACAAGGAAGGGGCACAGCAAACACTTGCTAGATGGGGAAGAAATGGATTATGCTACTTGCTCCTCAGAGTAGCACCATGGGATGGGAAGGTGGGATTATTGTTCCCTTGTTGCTGAGAAGAAACAGATGGCCCAGGTGGACCCACTGTGAGCACAGAGCAAATAAAAGTTGAGAGTAAGGATCATGTTTAAGAATCATGGCCCCAGCCAGAGCTATTTTCACTCTTTAAAACCCTAGGGAAATCCTGTCATGTCCTTCAGCCAGTTGGCAGCAGAGAATGATGGACTCAGACTGTCCCTCCTCCAGGGTCAATAGAGGATGACCCTATCAAGATGTCCCTTTGCTCCTGTCCTCCCTGAGCTCAGGGCCAGGAGGTGATTAGAGCGTCCAGCCCTGCCTGCAGATGTCCTTGGAGACAGAGGCCAAAAGGAGGAGGGGTGTGGTCCTAGACAGAATCGGGCCACCAGATCAGGAAGTACAATGTCCTGAGACCCAGATTCCATAACATGGTCAGAGCACCAACTGAGAGTACATGTGCTGAGACTGACCCTAACTCTTTTCTGCTCCCCTACAATACTTACCACTCTCAAGCCTCTACTCCGTAGTGAAACCCACTCTTTGAAATGCAAATCTAGCCTCATCTCCTCTACTCACAACTCCTCCATGACTCCATACAATCCCAGGGCTCTGGGCTGGCATTGATGGTCTTTCCCTTATTTATAAGGTCCCTAGCCTTATAAATATACCAGATTCTCTTATTTGCCTTACTTCCTTTCTTGCCTACTTGCTTATTGTCTGTCTCCCTCCTCACACTTTAAGCTCTTTGCTTCTTCATTGTCGTAACTGTAATGACAAGCTCAGCACTCAGAGGTGTTGCAGAGTGAACAAGTGAATGTATACATGAAAGAGTGAACAATCTGGCCCTTAGCTACCTCTCCAGCCTATTTGCTAATAATGTTCCCACCTGAAACTCCCTCATTAAACAATCTTAGGTTCAATGTTCCAGCAATATCAAGCCCCTTGCAATTCCTAGCAATGCCTGGAATGCACTCCTCTTATGACTTCCCCACACTCTCCTATTCATCCACCAAGTCTCAACTATTTCCTGGTCTTTCCTCACCTTGCTCCCTTGGTCTTTCCTTCTCCATGCTCCCTTGGTCTCTATCAAACAGCTTTTAGAACTAAACTTATCCTGCACCCTGAACTCCTTAAGGACACAGTGTCTGACACCTTTCTGAACCCCAGAATTTAGTCAGGTCCTTGGACATAGCAGGCATTTAATAAACACTTGCTAAAAGATGAATTCATTCCATCCTTGCACAATCATAAGAGATTGCCTTTGTTTGGGAAATCTGCTTACTTCTGGTGGGTAACACAGGCTATATTTAGTCCCATGTACAGTTTAGGGTTCAGGCTATGAAATCTAAAATACCTGGGTTTGAATCTTGGCCCTGTGATATACTAACTTTGACAAACTGGACAATTTTCTGCTTGTAAAATGAGGATAATAATAGTACCTATTATTGTTGTGAGAGTTAAATAAGACAATTCCTATAGAACAATTGGCAAGCACTGTGATATAGTGAGTGCTTACCATGGATTGCATTGTGTCCTCCCAAAACACATGTTGAGTTCCTACCATTTGTATGCTTGGATGTGATACAGCTGTTTAGAAGTAGGGGTGGGGTGGTTGGACGGTCTTTCATTGTGTTAATGACATCATTTAGGACTGGTCCTAAACCTAATCAGTTCTGAATTATAAAAAGGCCAGAGAGGAGATTCACACAGAAGACCACAGATACCATATGGGCTTCATCTATAAGTTAGAGAACACCAAGGAACACAAGGAATACCTGTGGCTCCCAACAAGGAAGGAATCTACACAACTAAGGCACTGATTTGGACCATTAACCTCCAGAACTGTGAGAAAATACATTTCTCCTCTTTAAAGCCATCCACTTGTGGTGTTTGTGTGATGGCAGCATTTGGTAACTGAGACAATGCTCAAAAACTGTCAATTCTTCTTGTTATCTTGACTCAAAGTTTCATATTGTGTTCCATTAACCAACTCAGTTACACTACAGGGAATAAACTATGTAGGACAATATACAGTGAGCACCCCCAGTCAGGTTGCTTTCTTCTTTTGGCTGCCAAAAGCAAGGGTCAGGGAGATTTAAGATAAGGTCTGCCTATGACTTTGATTTGAGGACTTGAAAGTTAGGACTCTGGGGCAGTAGAAGTAACACAAGTGTCCCTGCAGCCCAATCCCAACAGCTGGACCACTTTGCAACTCTGGCAGCCAGAAAGCAAGGAAGCCCTACTGTGAAACAGAACTACCTCCCTTATCAGAACCAAAGAGTTCACCAAGCAAAACAGAGGTCCTTTGTGGAATCAGAAAACTCTGATTAATAATCACCTACTCTGTGACTAGAGTTTTCACATATTCAAGTTCTTTTGATTTTCCCAACCTTCTAGGGAGTTAAAGGCCCCATGGAAAAAGACTGTTGGTGTTTCTCAAACCAATACATTTGAATTATGGTGTTTATGAAGAATGTTGAATACACCATGGATTTCCAGAAGAATGAACAAACATGTCTTAGAAGTACAGCCTGAATGCTCCTTAGAAGCAAGGATGGTGACATTTCACCTCGTATTCTTTGGACATGTTATCAGGAGGGACTAGTCTTTGGAGAAGAACATCATGTTTGATAAAGAAGAGAGTCAGTTGGAATACCTAAAAGTGGTGCTAGAATTTGCCCAGTGAAAGAGACTTCTTATGGAGCCTATGTAGTGTATAAGATCTTAGGTGGAATCCTGATCCCCATCCAGAACCTTCAGAGGTGGGACATTGCCACTTGAAAGGACAATCAGACCAGTCTGGAGCAGCTAGAGGAACAGATGATACTTCTTGAAAGAAATACCAGCATGAAAAATCAAAAACAAAAATGGCAGTCTGATTGGCTACTACAAGAACAAGCAAGTTGTTTACCGGGGAGCCACAAAGGCAAGCAATCAAGTCCCTTCAGGACAAATCCCCTTCCAATTCTGAAACTCAAAGGGAATACACAAGCAGACATGTAAACTTGCCTGTAATCACATTAGTCTACTGGTGAGTGGAAGTGGGGAGAAAGCAGCAATGAAGATAATGGGCTAAGTTCAACCACATTCCATAGACTTCCGTACCTGGAGATGAGAGAGAAGGGGAAAGGCTGGTTGGACAAAAGTATGGTGAGACCTGGGGAACCCTGTGCCCATGGAAAAGGTAATAAACATGGAGGGCTAGAGCTGAGAGTGATGCATCCAGCTGCTATGAAGTGAGGGGAGATGCACAAAAATGCCCAGAGTTGCAGGTAGTACCCATTTGACCTAGCTTCAATGGCTGGATGATTACAACTGGACTAGAGGAAGATTTAAAAAAAAAAAAAATTATAAAGGAAACAAGTGTAAATTGCTAAAATTTGATGAACCTGACCTATACTTATGGAAATGGTGTGTGTGCCTTGGAGTCAGTTCTGACTCATAGTGACCCTGAATAGGGTTTCCAAGGCTGTGAATCTTTACAGGAGCAGAAAGCCTCATCATTCTCCCATGGAATGGCTGGTAGTTTCAAACTGCTGACCTTGAGGTTAGCACCCCAACTTGTAGCCACTACGCTACTAGAGCTCCTTAGTTATAGAAGTAGTAGCTCAAAACACCAACTGAGAGGGAAGGAATCTTCACATCAAGAATCAGTCCCATATCCTCTGTACACAGGGTTGATATGGATGGGCAATTTCGTCATCAGCTACCTAAAAAGGAGGGTGGTGGAGGGGAGGATAAAGGAATGAAGTGACTGGCTTACAAGTTTTCAAGAGGGAGTTTAGTTTGAGAGTGTGGGGAAGGTAGAATCCCCACTTAAAAGTTTTCATCATGTCTAGATGGGTCTGGTGAAAGGAGTTAGGGATAAGATTCTTACAATTATGATTAGTGAGTAATTGTTATCATGACTAGTTGAGATTATCACAACTATAAATGTAGAAGTTTTGTAACAAAAAGGAGGGAGTAGTTAGTCTTACATTCCAGAAACAGAGGACCCTGGTGAAATGTGGGACCCTATCCAGAGAACCAGCAACACCAGAGATGGTGGTAGAGATGATGACATTGAGAGATAGAGCAGCTGAGGACTCTAAACTCATGGGAAGAAAAAGGCTCTGTGCTGGCAGCAAGGAGGCAGGATTACAGAATATGACCTTTGGTTGTTTAAATTATGACATTTTCCTGAGTGTTTTGTGTACATGCAAAAAAAAAAACAAAAACAAAAACAAAAAAAACAGCAGAGGGAATAGAAGCAAATACTGTTGAATGATGATGCATGGATGGGATTGTAATCATTGCAATGAAAAGATGAGTTTAAAACCAATGTTCTCCTATGTAAACTATCGTATTCAATTCACAATAAAATCTTTTTAAAAAAGAAAAAGAAGCGGGTCAATGGAAAAGAGGAAAGCCCTTCATTGAGATGGACTGAAACAGTGATTGTAATCATTGCCTCAAACAAAGTAATGATAGTGAGGAAGGTGCAAGAATGGGCAATGCTTTGTTCTATTGTGCATGGAGTCACTGAGTCAGAACTGACATGATGGCACCTAACAGCAACAACAGCTTTCCAAATAGCACAGACATCTCCCAGCATGCCTTGCAGCTATGTTGGATTTAAGCTGTTGTTGTTGTTGTTGTTGTTGTTGTTGAATGCCATTGAGTCGGTTCCAATTCATAACGACCCTGCATAGGGTTTTGAAGGAACAGATGCTGGGTTTGAACCATCCACCTAGTGGTTCATAGTCCAATGTTTATTCTACAGCTTCACACAAGGACTTCAGGAACCCATAGAAATATTATAATTTCTTTTAAAAATGTAAGATAAAAAAATAAACTTTTAGGTCCAAGAAAATGTTTTAATTTTCATTTATACACATATACCCATGACTTTGCTGAGTGAACGATGAAAATACTAGGGTCCAGCAAGTCATAATGCAGTGCAATGGTGTTCCTGGTCCTCTGTCCTCCCTCACTAAAACCAGTTGACTCCAATTCATGATGACCCCAGGTGTGTCAGAGTAGAACTGTGTGCTCTGTAGGATTTCATGTGGCTACTTTTTGACAATAGATTGTCAGTTTCTTCTGAGGCATTTCCAGGTAGACTCAAACCTTCAGCCTTTTGGTTAACAGCTGAACACGTTAACCACTTGCACCATCCAGGGACTCCTTTATTCTCAATGTACTGAATGAATCTGCAACATCTAAGTACTTTATTTCACAGTTCATCTTAATTATTTTATTCCAATTAATTTCAACCAATTTTTCTGTGCCAAGCCCAACCTCTGCTTGCTGCAATCACCATAAAGATGAGCATGGCACATCCTTTAAGGATACATAGTGCAGTAACTAAAAGCATGGACTTTTGAGCCAGGTGTGAGCGCTGACTGCAGTGACCTTGGGAGAGTGGTTTGACCTCTTGGAGCCTCCATTTGCCTTTCTAGCAATGAACTAGCCCAGTAGTTAGGGGGGGATGCTCAGAGGAGAACAGATCTAAGTCTGACATCAGTCATGTAGTCACACCTCTGTGAGACTGTCCTCCAGAACATTAGGACAGTAGTAGTTCCAACCTCATGGGGTTATTGTGAGACACAATGGAGCTGAAATGCCTTACACATGTTGCTGTTGTATGTTCACCCCTGACTTATGGTGAGCCGATACACAATGGAACAAAATGCCATCAGGTTCATGATCAGTGCAGAGTGGGTTGCTGTGATGTGTGTGTTGCTGATACAAATTCAGCACCATAGCAACACACTAACTTCCACTGATAGTTGTGTGGCAGTTGAGCATGAGGGGCACCAGCTGGAACTGAACCTGGGTCTCTCACATGGAAGGTAAGAATTGTTCCATTGAACCACCACTACCTTGCCTGACACAGCAAGTTTTATGATTATTAGCCATTACTGTTGTCGTTAAGGATGCCTAGGTGGTACCAATGGTTTGCACTGAACTAGTAACCTAGCAGCAGCAATAGGCTCAAACATAGCAATGTTGTGAGGTTGGCCCAGGACTGGGCAGTGTTTCGTTCTGTTGTCCATAAGATCACTATGAGTTGGTACCAATATGATAGCCCCTATAGCGTAGTGGTTACGAATCGGGCTGCAAACCTCATGGTCAGCAGTTTGAAACTACCAGCCGTTCTGTGGGAGAAAGGTGAGGCTTTCTGCTCCCGTAAAGATTTACAGCCCAGGAAACCATGTACAGGGTCGCTATGAGTCAGAACTGACTCCAGCGCACATCACAACAACAACAACAACAACTAACCTAGAGTTTGGCAGTGCTGAAGAAGAGAGATTTGGTGATTTTCTTCCTTAAAGATTATAGTAAACCCTCTGGAATAATTCTACAAATGGAGTTGCCGTAAATTGAAATAAACTCTATGCCAATGGGTTTTGCTTGCTGTTATGACACACTGGAGTCTCTCAGCCTAGTAGATTTGGTGAGAGTGCTTCACACTGAGATCTGTCAGGGACTTGAGAGACTGCTGTTTCCAGCAGTCTTGTAAATCATATATAGAATAGCTATGAGTTGGAATTAACTTCCTGGCAACGGATATTAGGTTTGGAATGTGACCTTAGACAAGTCCTTTCTTCCCTCTGGACTACCTAATCTCCAGGGTTTTCCCTCTTTCTAGGACTTGTTATCTTAATCGTCTGCTCAGGGATAGTGCCTGCCCCATAGTCCCAATGCCCAAGAGTATATGTCACCCTTGTCCTACTTCCAATGACTCAGATAGGGACATCCTAGGTAAGGCCAGAATCCAGGGCAGAGCCTATGCATGCAGGGGAAGATAAATAGGAAATAAAATGAAAGGATTAAGTTGTTGCTTACTTATCAGAAGTATATTTGCCAAGAATACATCAAAACAGGCCTGAAAGAAGAAAACAGACTGCATTATGAGGTCAAAGAGCATCCCTGGGTTGTGAAAATGATTAGCATGCTCTGCTGATAACCAAAAGGTTGGAGGTTTGAGTCTATCCTTGGAAGAAAGACACAGAGGTCTACTTTGAGGCCTAGGGAGAGGGGTGTCAGCAATTGAAAACTCTATGAAGTTCATTTCTACTCTGACAGGCAAGCAATCACCATGAGTAACAGCAAACTCTGTGACAACTGGCTGGGGACATGGTAGATGGGGAAGAAAAATGCTGGAAGTAGAACAGAAAGTAAGAATAAGCATTCCAAGGGTGACCTGGATGTCCACAGCGTGTTACATTCTTGAACCTACTATGTATGGTGTTTTATAGCCAGCATGCGCTCTTTTTTCTCCTCTGTGAAAATTGTCTCCAAGAACACTCTGGGAACAAAGAGACTGTTCATTTGTCTAATGTGACATCAAAGCAAGTATTGTAACACTCAGTGAACAGTAAAAGGCTTCCTTGTCAAAAAGGGGGAAAAAAGAGAGAGAGAGAAAGAGAACAGAACCACAAAACACCACCGCAACAAAAATGACTCACAAGGAAACTTCCACATGTTGGCTAAGAGGACGATGTCTGGTGAGATGGGACTGGTGAACGTTGGAGCAGTGGACTGGGTTTCTGTCACTGGTACTCTTGGACAAGGACATAGAGCCTGCATTCTGGACAACTCCCAATGGAGGTGTGTGGGTGGGCATTACAGGGGCATGCAGAAGCCAGGAATGCACTAGAAAATAACACACCGATCTTCAGAGCCATACCTTGCTCATATGTTGTAGTGTTTAAGCCTATTCAGAAACCTTCTTGGGAGCGTTACGTAGATTTGTTGGGGGCTTTTTTACACCATAAAGTGATTATTAAGCTTTTCTTTTTAGCTCTTTGCCTGGCTTTTTTTTTTTTTTTTAATTATCTCTTGGATGACGATGACATGTCCACCAATAACACACACAATACTTCAGAGAGTAGGATGGTATGTTTCCTAGCCAGATGCAGACTAATGAGATGTAGTTGAATAAACATGGTATACCTACACATGCACCACTTTAAAAAACAGGCAAACAAGTCTATGAGAGCCAAAGAGTGACTTTGATTATATCCCAATGGAATTTACAGGCCATCTTAGTAATAGATCTGATGCATTGATGCAAGTGCCTAAAGATCAGACAAGTTGTGGGAGGACATCAAGAAAGCAAAGGGTAATAAAGAAGACAGGAAAGAAAGAAAAGACCAAAATGGATGTGAGTAAAGACTCTGAAATTTGCCCTTGAATGTCAAGTTTAGCTAAAGTGAATGGAAGAAATGATGAGTAAAAAGCTGACTAAAAAGCTGAATATGAACAGAAGATTTTAATGTGGGTTTTGAGAATACAAACTAAATTATTAAAATGAAATGTACAAAGACCTAAGTTAGAAAACCAAAAGGAAAGAACATGCTCAGAACTACTCAAGGTGAAAGAAATGAAGAAAAAATTCAAGTCTGAAGCTATATTGGAGGATTTATGGACAAAATATTGAGTAATACAGAAAACACCAAGAAAATGGAAGGAATACACACAGTCACTGTACAAAAAGGATTGGTTGATGTTCAACCATTTCAGGAGTTAGCATTTGATCAAGAACTAGGGATACTGAAGGTAAAAGTCCAACTGGACTGAAAGCATTAGTGGAAAATAAGTTTCCAGGAATTGAAGGAATATCAACTGAGATGTTTTAATAAATGGATGCTTGCTGGAAGCACTCATTTGTCTATGCCAAGAAATCTGGAAGACAGTTATGAGACCAACTGACAGGAAGAGATCCATAAGCATGCTCATTCTGAAAAAGTTTTTGTTGTTGTTAGTCTGTTAAGTCAGTTCTGACTCATAGCAGCCCTGTATAGGATTTCTGAGGCTGTAAATTTTTACGGGAGCAGAAAGCCTCATATTTCTCCCATGGAGTAGCTAGTGGGTTCAGACCAGCAAAAGCACTGTTCAGAGGGTAATTTGTAGAAATATACACACCCATCCAAAAAAAAGAACCAAATTCAATACCTTAACCCAACATCTCCAACAATTACAAAAAGAGCAGCAAAGTAAGCTTATAGCCACCAGAAAAAAAAAAAGAAGAAGAAGATGAAGAAACAATAAAGCCTAAAGCAAAAGTGAAACAGGAAACAGAAAAACAATAGAAAGAATCAACAAGAAAGAAATTGGTTCTTTGAAAGTATTAATAGAATTGACAAACTATGGAAAATCTAACAAGGAAAAGAAAGAGAAGATGCAAATAACACAAAAGAGATGTGAAATGTATGTCACAACAAAAGTAATGGATATAAAAAGGATAACAGAATGCTATGAAGAATTGTACTCCAACAAATTTGAAAAACTACAAGAAATGAATACATTTCTAGAAACTTGAACAGACCTACAATGAAATAAGTAATTGATCAGGTCACTAAAAATAACCCCCCCCCCAAAAAAAAAAGTTGGGGACCAGATGGTTCCACTGGTGAATTCTATCAAACATTTAAAGAAGAACTGATGCCAAATTCTACTCAAATTTTCCAGAACATAGAAAATGATGGAAATTCTCAAATTCATTTTAAGAAGCCAGCATAACCCTGATAACAAAACCAGGCAAAGATATCATGGGAAAAAGATATATATAGATCAATATTCCTCATGAACATAGGTGCAAAAATTGGCAAGAAAATCCCATCCATTAGAATCCAATAACATATCAAAAGAACAATACATCATGACCAAGTGGGATTCATATCAGGGATGAAAGGATGATTCTATATTAGAAAAACAATCAACATAATCTGCCACAAAAATAAAACAAAGGAAATGAACAAAAGGATCATATCGATCTATTTACAGCAAAGACTTTTGACAAAATCCAACACCCGTTCCTGATAAAAAGACTCAACAAAATAGTTGTTGTTTAGTGCCATAATGTAGGTTCCAACTCATAATGACACTGTATAGGGTTTCTGAAGAGCAGCTGGTGAGTTTGAAATGCCAACCCTGAAGTTCAAACTTACCTTACAATCCAGCACATTATCCCACAGGACCACACCAGGACTCCAACAACAAAAAAGGGGAAATTCCTCAACATAATTAAGGGCATATATACAAAACCAGCAGCCAACATTACTCTCAACAGAAAGAAACTGAAAGAATGTGAAACTAGACAAGGATGCCCTATGGAATATTGCACTGAAAGTCTTAGCTAGAACTATAAAGCAGGAAAGAGAAATTAAAGGTGATTAGCCAGACTGCAAAACCGTTTGAATTGCAAGATTGGCGGTTCAAGATCACCAGCTGCTCCTCAGAAACCCTATACAGGGTTGCTATGAGTCGGATCTGGCTCGACAGCTCTTAACAACAACAACAACAAATAGAAATAAAACTTTATTTGCAGATGATATTATTTAATACAACGGAAAATTTAAAGACTCAGCGAAAAATTATTGGAACTCATTGAAATACTCAGAAAAGATTCAGAAAACTGGCAGGGAACAGCACCAACATATAAAAGTAAGTAAAATTCCTTTACACTGATAAGGAAAGCACTGAAAATGAAATCAGGAAAATAATACCATGTATAATTGTCACAAAAAAGATGAAATACTTATGAATAACTCTAACCAGAGAAACAAAAGACATCTACAAAAAAAAAAAAAAAAAAGAATCTACAAAGCACTACTATAAGAAACCAAAAGAGACCTACATAATAGAAAAATATACCATACTCATGGATAGGAAGATTTAATATCTTGAAAATGTCAATACTATCCAAAGTAATCTACAGATTGAATGCAATCTAAATCTAGATTCCAAAAGCATTCTTTAAAGAGATGGGAAAACGAATCAGCAATTCACCCTGGGCTAGCATCATCACTAAAGAAGAATAACAATGTAGGAGACCTTTTACTTCCCAATCTCAAAACTTACTATATAGCCACAAAAGTTAAAGAAGGCTGGAACTGGAATGATTAAAGGCACACAGATAAATGGTACAGGATTGATCATCCAGTAGTAAACCCACCCACCTGCAGTCAGCTGATCTTTGGCAAAGGATGGAAATACATTAAATGGGTAAAAGATTGTCTCTTTTAACAAATGGTACTCGCATAATTGGATATGCATTTTCAGAAGAATGAAACAAGACCTATATCTCACAATATACAAAAATAAACTCAAGATGGATCAAAGACCTAAATGTAAAATTTAGAACTATAAAGCTCACCAATGGGAAAAGAAAAAAAAAAAAGAGAGAGAAACTTAGAGGCTCTGATACATAAATACACTATTAAACATAAAAACAAACAATAGAAAACAAACAAAATTATTGGGGCCTCCTAAAAATTAGAAATTTATGTGCATCAAAAGATTTCACCAAAAGAGTAAAAAGATAACCTACAGATTGGGGGGTGGTGGGGAATTGGCAATGACATATCTGTCAAGGGACT
>NW_006408589.1:237279-254165 GCF_000296735.1 Chrysochloris asiatica
ATATAATCCAGCTTCTCAGATTATGTGCTCAGCACACAGATTGAATAATTATGGTGAAAGAATACAACCATGGATCACATCTTTCCTAATTTTAAACCATTCACAGTGTTCCCTTATTCTGTTTGAACAACTAACTGTCTCTTGATCTATGTACAGGTTCCTCAGGAGCACAATTAAGTGTTCCTGAATACTTATTCTCCACAATGTTGTCCATAGCTTGGCAGGATCCACACAATCGAAAGCCTTTGAGTAGTCAATAAAATCCAAGTAAACATCTTTCTGATATTCTCTGTTTCAGCCAAGATACATCTGACATCAGCAAAGATATCCCTCATTCCATGTCCACTTCTGAATCCAGCTTGAACCTCCGGCAGTTCTCTGTCAATGTACTGTTACAGTCATTTTTGAATTACCTTTAACAAAGTTTTACTTGAGTAAAATATTAATAACATTGTCTGATTATTTCCACATTTCGTTGGGTCACCTCTCCTGGGAGGTTACAAATATGAATGTTTTCCAATCAGTTGGCCAGACAGCAGTCGTCCAAATTTCTTGGCATAGATGAGTGAGTGCCTCCAATGTTGCATCAGTTTGTTGAAATATTTCAATTTGTATTCCATAGATTCCTGGCACCTTGTTATTTGTCAATGCCTTCAATGCACCTTGATTATATACTATCTCTTGAAATGGTTTAACATAGACCACATATTTTTGGTACAGTGACTCTGTGTATTCCTTCAATGTTCTTTTAATGCTTTCTGTATCATTGGATATTTTACCCATTTATTGTGGTTAGGTGCCATCAAGACGGTACCAACTCATAGTGACCCTATATACAACAGACCTTAACACTACCTGGTCCTGTGCAACCTCACAATCATTCCTACATTTGAGGCCATCACTGCTTCCACTGTGTCAATCCATCTCGTTGGGGGTCTGCCTCTTTTTCGGCGACCCTCCATCTTACCAAACATGATATCCTTCTCCAGGGACTGGTCCCTCCTGACAATATGTCTGAATTATAGAATTTTTAATTAATTAATTAATTAATTAATTAAGAAGCTCTGGTAGTGTAATGTTATGAGTTTGGATGCTAATCTCAAGGTCAACAGTTTGAAATTACCAGTGGCTTCATTGGAGAAAGATGAGGCTTTCTGCTCCAGTAAAGATTTACAGCCTCAGAAACCCTATACAGGGTCACTATGAGTTGGAACCAACTCCATGGCACATAACCACTAAGCTACTATGGTGTGACTTTATTAACATCCACAACAAAAACTTACTTCTCCAAATAAGGTCACTGTCACCAATGTAGGGGCTAGACATCAATATATCTTTTGGGGGCCACAATTCAATCCATGCAATTAGTCCAGGGCAGTGTTAAAGGAGAAGTCATCAATGTGGCCTTGAGAGGGCCAAAAAGGCTCCTGGTGGACAATAATCTTTCAGCTGGTCCTTGAAGGATGTACCACAGGGATGAAGAAAAGCTAGTAGTTAGGTGATAACAATGAGGATGGGCTTCTAGGCAGAGGAAAGAAGGATGACATACAACTTCATGAGTTAGCATGATTTATTTTTCTTAACTCATATATTTCTATTTTCCGTTAAAAATGAAAAATTTATTCAGATTTATGCTAATTGAACTCTCTGCACCCAGAATAGAAACAGTCGTAGGCAGGGGCTGCAGAGTCTTCAATTCTGTAGGAACTTCTTGCAGTGCGAGATAGCAGGAGTCTGTAGCTTCCTCAAAAGGTGTATAAATGCTGGTGCCTGCTTCACTCCTGGGGCTGCAACAAGCTGTTGAAAACTCACAAACTGGGTTGCGTGCCTGACTCTGGCTGTATGACCTTGGGCAAGTCATTTCATCTCTTTCAGTTTTAGTTTCCAAAATCCAAAGTAGGGATGCAAACCTATTGCTTGGTCTCCCCCACGGTTGAGTTCTTGAACTATCTTCCAGGTAGTTTCCCAATGGGAAGCATTTTATATCTTGATCTAGAAACTGCCTGACTTCCTGACCCAAAGTACAAAATCTCTTTGGTTCCTCTTTGATTCAGTTTGCAACAACAAGCAAGCAAACACATCCTTCTTCCCCCTCCTTGATGTATAATTCTGCTTCCTGATAATGCTCACCCAGGGTCAACAGTCAGGCACCATCAACAGAACCTGGATCCCTGCTCCTGATCTCAGGGTGATGTCCAGAGAGGGCTGACTCCCTTTTGTCCCATGCAACACAGGATGGAGCTTATCCTTCTTTGGACCTGGTGGACTCTGGAATGTCCAGAACCTAGATTGGAATCCTGTCTTTTCTGTAATGCTGTGGATGTTAATTACTCCATTAAACTCCTTTAGCGTCTGTTTCCTTATTGCTAAAATGGGCATGCCAGGATTGACCTTACAGAATTGTGATGAGGCTGACATTAAATGAGACCCTGTATGCTAAGTGGCAGATGCATAGTGTGATGGTGGTGGTGGTGGTAGTGTGCCTTGGAATTGGTTCTGGCTTATAATGACCCTGTATAAGGTTTCTGAGGCTACAAATCTTTATGGGAGCAGAAAGCCTCATCTTTCAGTTGCAAAGCAGCTGGTAGATTCAAACTGCTGACCTAGCAAGTGTAGGGAGTATCCAGTAAATGGGAGTGTGTGGGGTTTTTTTGTTTTGTTTTTACCTCTATAAATTCAACTTTAAGGGTGTGTTAGGGTCCTCTGCAACTCTCAGCCATCAGAAGTACTAATGGGTTTGAGAGTGAGGGGTAAAGTGAGCTTGTTTAGGGGACACTAAACTTCTGTTAAAAATGATAGAAAAGATTGAAAATGGATAATAGTGATGACTGAACAGTGTGATAAATATTATTAATGTCACTGAATTATACTTGTGAAGAGTGTTGAGATGGTAAATGCTGGTTACATTTGTATTTACCAGACACACTCACAAATAATACTAACTGGGTCTGTATTCTGCCTCATGGTTTATAAGGAACTTTCACTTCTAATATAATCCTATCTGTTCCTCCAACACCCTTGCTTTGTTTGCTTGATCCCATTCTACACACGAGAGAAGTGAGGCTCAAAGGAGTGAAGCAGCAGAGCCAGATGCCAGATTTTGGGATCTCCTTTCTCTACTGCTCCAGTGGACAGTCCGTGTCTGAAAGCAGGACTCTGGGGTCCTCTGGATTCAGAGAAGGAAGTCACCTGTGGACGAGGGTGCATCCAGAGTCTAGCAGAGTCTGGTTCAGGGAACAGAGCGAGGCGTACAGGATAGGAACATTCACTCTGAGAGGCAGTAAGGAGCACGTTGTCAGAGGACAGGGAAAAACAATAATAGAATCAGCTAAAAGACAGTTTGATTTTTAAATTATGACTACGTGTCTGAAATTCTAACAGAGATGTATCTGAGGTGTGGCAGGTGCTCTGAGTGCTGCTTGCAGTGAGGATCCACAAAGCAATTTCTGTTAACCTGATGTGTTCAACGTCCTTCTGCAAGTGTGTTAGACAAAGAGCTGTAGCAAGGGGGAGTGGAACAAAAAGAGGTATTGGCCCCTGGGCATAAGTTCAAGGGGATGTCAGACAAGGTTCTGAATGACATTCAGGGTACCACAGGTATGAAAGGTGTCTAACTGAGGGGGAAGCCATTTCTGAGGACAAGTCACTGCTTTCTATTCTATTCATTTTGGAATTGCAAGTAGGGGTGATGCAGTTTAGAGACTTCCCTGGGTGTTTGAATTGGGGAGAGGTGTGCTGTTTAGACATTGCCTTGGGTGTATGTTACCTGTTCCACCCATGCAGGGGTATGATTTCAGTCTTTACAGTAGGTGCTATTTTCCAGAGATATACCTCTGAATTCCAAACACTGTTAGTGGTAAAATACTCCTTCCTGAAAGAGGCTTTTGTTGTTCTAAATTCTCAACAATTGCTGGAACTATTGTCGAGAGATTTAATAATATGTACACCACTTTCAAATGAGTGCAATTAATTCTCCTTTAAAAAATATTCTATTTGGAAATTAAAACTGAGAATTGCTGTTAGACAGTCAACCCCAACACACTCAGATTCAACTAAAACTCTTGTTTTGAGAGTAAGTTTGAAATCATCTGAATTTGCTTTGGACACAGTTCATGTCTCCCCACCCAATGATACTCTTATTTTCCTGTGTTTAAACAATGGGTTTGAAGTATATAAGGAAACAATAAATATAAGAATAATCACTAAATCGTTGTAAAGACAAGGGAAAATAACTTGAGTTACAGGTACACAGGGTCCCTCTGAGTCTAAACCGACTCCATGTCACTTAATAACAACCCCTTCCCACCACACAGAGGTGATTATTAGTTGTCATCCAATCAGTTCGAACTCATGAAGAACCCACGCACAACATAAGGATACACTGCCCATTCTGCACCATCATCATGATTGTTAATATATTTAGGTCCATGTTGCAACCACAGTGTTAGTTTATCTCATAGAGTCTTCTGGCTCTCCACTTTACCATATATGATAGATTTCTCCAGTGATTGCTTCTTTCTCATGACACATCCAAAGTAAGCAAAGTCAAACTATTAGACAATATTCTGTGATCCATAATTGGCTAGTTTTCAGAAATAGATTGCCAAACTTTTCTTCCTAGTCTGTATTATTCCGAAAGCTCCTGCTAGTATTTGAAACATCAGTGGGATAGCTTTTAGTATAACACCAATATGTTTTTACCATATAACAAACTGACAATAGTGGGATGGAAAGGATGTTAGAATATGATTCACTCAAGGTGTCAAGTATGGTCAGTACATCCCTGCTAGGAATGTCAAGCCTCTAGCACAGCTGGACTAGACTCTGCCTCTCCCAGCCTGGGGACCGAGGCCTGTGTGTCTTGGTCACATAAAGGAGACAACAACTGATGTTAAACAACATTTACCACAAATTCTTGGGTTCAATACCCTGGAGCTGTTAAGTCCAATCAATAACCACTCCAAAAGAAACAGAGAAACAGAAAATTCTTTTATTAGTAAGCCAACTAATGGAACATTAACAGCAGGTTGCTGTTTTAATGATTATTCCCTTGACTCTTGGGTACAAGCAATTTTCATACTGTTTCTTAACAATTCTAGTCATGTACTAATATGCAAGCAAGCTACAGTTCTAAAACTCACACTAAGTCACAAGAGAGTCACAAGACCCCAATGACCATCTTAAAGGAGGTCATGGTTAACTATCTTGGTGTCTGTTTGTCCACAAGTTCAGCTCTTATCAGAATTTTGGAAACAGGGATTAGGCTCCAGGTAGGACCAGGTAATCATAGGTAAACACAGGTAATCAGTAACATTCCAACCTAAATTAATGAAAACATGCATTTAAGCAACAAATACAGAGTGGGCTGTATGTAAGCATTCTTTCCAGGCAGTGTTGACTACATTTGCTCCTAGCTAAGGAAAGTTGTCCAGTCTTGGTGTGGTACTGTAAGAGATAAGTACTGAACTGCTGCTAATCACAAGGTTGGTGGTTCAAGCTCACCAGCTGCTCCTTGGAAATCCTCTGCAGGGTTTACCTGTGCTTTATTGACTACGCAAAGGCCTTCAGTTGTATGGATCATGACAAGCTATGGACAACATTGTAAAGTATGATTATTCCAGAACACTTAATTGTGCTCATGAAGAACCTGTACATTAACTAAGAGGCAGTTGTTCCAATGGAACATGGGAATACTGAATGGTTTAAAATTAAGAAAGGTGTACGACAAGGTTATATTCTTTCACCATACTTATTCAACCTGTATGATGAGCAAATATTCTGGAAACTGGGTTATATGAAGAAAAATGTGGCATCAGGATTGGAGGAAGACTCATTAACAGCCTGAGATATGCAAATGATACAAGTTTGCTTGCTGAAATACTGAAGAAGTATGGATTGCATCTCAATGTAACAAAAACAAAAATCTTCACCACTGGACCAATAAACAACATTCTTGTCAATGGAGAAAATACTGAAGTTGTCAAAGACTTCATTCTTCCTGGATCAACTATCAACACTCACGGAAGCAGTAGTCAAGAAATCAAATGACGTATTGCATTAGGCAAATCTGCTGCACAAGACCTTTTTTTTTTTTTAAGTGTTGAAGAGCAAAGATGTCAGCTTGAGGACTAAGGTGCGTCTGACCCAAGCCATGATATTTTCAGTAACCTCAATAAAAGGTTATTTTCAATAACCTTTTGCATATGCATGCAAAAGTTGGATAGTGAATAAGAAAGATCATAGAAGAAATGATGCATTTGAGTTATGGTGTTAGAGGAGAATATTGAAAGTACCATGGGCTGCCAAAAGAACAAACAGATCTGTGTTGGAAGAAGTACAGCCAGAGTGCTCCTTGGAGGCCAGAATGGCCAGACTTCATCTCTCATACTTTGGACATATTATCATGAAGGACCAGTCACTAGAGAAGGATATCATGTTTGGTAATGTGGAGGTTCAGAGAAAAAGAGTAAGACCCCCAGCGAGATGGATTGGCAATATGGCAGCATCAATGGGCTCAAGTATGGCAACAATTGTGAGGTTAGCTCAGGACTGGGCAGTGGTTCGTTCTGTTGTGCATAGGGTCGCTATGAGTCAGTACCAACTCGATGGTGCTTAACAACATGAGTCAGAACTGATTCAAGGGCATTTAACAACAACAAATTGGCTACAATCATGTGCTCATTGTGATGAATGAACACACAGATTTTGGAATTAGAAAGATCAGATTTAAACTCCATATCATCTTGGTGTGTGACCCTGAGTAATTCACCTCAGTTCTTTGAAGTCCTGGTATGGCACTGTAGAATAAGCACTGGACTTCTAACCACAAGGTTGGTGTTTCAAACTCACCAGTCTCTCCTTGGATACCCTATACAAGGTCACTAGACTTCAGAACCCACTCAATAGCACGTAACAACAACAACTCAGAACTTCAATATCCTCATCCATAGAACAGTGATGGGAGCAGTGCTATCCATCTTCTTACTTGTTTAGAAGGTTAAACGTGCTTAAATTGCCTAGCCCACATTTGCTATGCAAGGATTAGCTGTCATGGTTAATGATATAATTTGCATACATCTAGGCGTAGGGAGTGGGAACAGTCTTTGGGTGGTAAAACACTTAATGAGCTGGGTTGCTAACCAGAAGACTGGAGGCTCAAGTCCACACAGAGGCATCTTGGAAGAATGGTCTGAAAATCTACTTCCAAACAATTAGCCTATGGAACACAGTTTTATTCTGGCACATATGGGGTAGCCACGAGTCAGAGTCACTGGACAGCAACTGGCAGGGCATGGGTTAGGTAGGGAAGGAAAACACTGGAAGTAGAACAGACCCACTGGTATGTGAGCATGCGTATTCCCAGGATGGCCTGAGTGGTCGTGGTGGCCAAAAGAGCAGAGGCTTTCTTTAAGTGCTGAGGTCCAAGTTCCAGTGGATCTGATTTCTCAAGAGAAGTTGGAAATGCAGAATTTGAGGTAAAATCTCTCACTTAAAAATGCTAGCTCAGGTTGGTGTTAAACACTACGAAGCTCAAACAAGACCTATTTTGAGCCAAATTTGACCCCTCGACCACAAGTCAGCAGCAATTACAGTCTCAGAAAAGTTGGACCTGAGACACAAGGAAAAGGAAATCTGCTGTTCTGGGCAACATTAACTAATTGCTTTTTTGCTTTATCTTTGTCTTGTTTCTCTCCCTTTTTTAAAAATCATCTGCAAAGATGTCAGTAGTTCTTTCTAAAAGATAAAGACCCTTTAAAAATATAACCACAATACCATTCATTATTAGGCTCCTAAACTGACAAGATTTCATGAGGTACCCAGTAAGTATTGAACATTTTCACTGTTGTCACAAACATGTATGTGCACATAGATGACATGTATTTGTATATATGTGTGTACACATATTTTATATATACAGACATGTATCTTTAAGAACCACTTAAGAGTATCAAGAGTATCTCTCTCTGTCCATTTTTCTGGTTTCCCCGCACCACCCTGTGCTAAGCAAGCTAAGCAGGAATTGGTAAAAATGGCTCATTGTGAGTGGAAGAACTGGCAGTCCCTGGCTCATGCAAATATTTTCTCAGGCGCTGCCAAATGGCTGCTGTGGACCCTGTTTTGTCCCTATTACAGCCATTTTGTGTTTCCTTTCCTTCTCCACTCACAAATATTAGGGGTCCTCCCTCAGGGAGACAGGACTCCATGCTCAGCTCCACACAAGGACAGATTTGACCCTGGCTGGGACCTCCAGTTCTGTGCTCTGTGTTTATCAGTTACCAAAACCACTTGCTGTCAAGCCAGTTTCAACTCATGGAAACCCCACTGTGTCAGAATAGAATTACACTGCATAGGGTTTCAATGACTGATTTTTTGGAACCAAGATTGCCAGGCCTTTTTTCTGAAACACTTCTGTGTGGATTCCAACCTCTCCAGCCATTTCTTAGCAGCCAAGTACAGTAACCCTTCTCATCACCCAAGGGACATGTTCTACCAGTTGTCTTCACCTAAAACAGAACCTTAGCTCCCACCTGCTATGCCACAGGAATAGAGGAAGAGATTGCAATGAATCTGATAAGAATCTGCTAAGTAAACACTTTCTGGGCAAATATTCAATAACATCATCAAGGCATTTTCAATGAGGAAGAGGAACCAAACCATTCTTTTAAGAGCCTAATCCAAAGCTTGGCTGGGAGGAACTTGGCTGCAGGACTGTGGAGTCTGATGAAAGTGTCATCTTTAACAAAGTCAGATTGTTAAGGGCAGGGTTTAGCCAAAGACTTGCTGCAGATACTAAATGAGAATTCCCTCTTGAAGAGTAGAGGGAGGAAATGGGGAGAGTCAGAGTGGTGATAAGACTAGGTTGTCTCTCTTTCTGCCTATGCTGGCTTCTCAAGTGTTGAGTAGCAGACACCCAATACAAGCTCTTTGAATAAATGAAGATGAAGTGAAATGATGTATATAAAAAACTGATGTAGTGGAGTAAGGAATTGTTTTTATTAAGGTGGATTTATAGCTTGACCTTGCAGGATATGGTTGTTAACTGTTATAAAAATAATGTGGAGGTGGTGGTCTCTGACCTCCTATAACTTCACAAGGGAGAGAGAGGCTTGCCCGAGATTGACTCCTCTGAGGTGGATGTCAGACATGACTCCACCTTCCAATCTTTTTACCAATTCCAACTAACCATACTTTCCATGGCAGTCTCCACTTCTCTGTGACACTTGATAATATGTTGCAATGGCCACAGAAAATTTACAGATACTCCTCATGATTATGGGTTTACTAGGGAAGTCATTGTTTGTTGTTAAGTGCTGTGGAGTCGTTTCTGACTCATAGCGATCCAGTATAGGGTTTCTGAGGCTTTAAATCTGTTGTGAGAGCAGAAAGCTTCTTCTCTCTTCCTTGAAGCTGCTAGGCTTGAACTGCTTACCTTGTGATATACAGTCCAGTGCTGAAAGTGGTGGTTATGTGCTATGGAGTCAGTTCTGCCTCATAGCGACCCTGCATAGGGTTTCTGAGGCTGTGAATCTTTACAGGAGCATAAAGCCTCATCTTTCTCCTGAAGAGCTGCTGGTAGTTTCAAATTGCTGAATGCGAGATTAGCAGCCCGGCGTGTAGCTACTACACTACCAGAGCTCCTTAGTGTTGAAAGTGATGGTGGTGGTGGTGGTGGTGGTGTGCCATGGAGTCAGTTCTGACTCATAATGACCCTGCATAGGGTTTCCAAGGCTGTAAATCTGTACTGGAACAGAAAACCTCATCTTTCTTCCATGGAATGGCTGGTAGTTTTGAACTGCTGACCTTGAGGTTAACAGCCCGATTTAGCAGGTTAAAAGTCTGAATTGGAATGAATCAGGATACAGTTCTTCAATCAGAAAGCCTCTTGGCAGTTGTGTCCACAGGCATGCCTCTCTCTGGCCCTCTGGCCCTCTGCCCCTTAGTCTCTGCCCTGCTCAGGCAAGTGTAATATAGCTTTTTAGTTCTGCTGATTAAATGCCCAAAGACACCATACTTGACCAGGGAGCCTCAGCCTAGAGGAGGTTAGCTCTAGCTCCATGAAGCAGCAAGCCTAACTCTCCAACAAGGATCCAGAGACATCCCACTCCTCCAGCAAGCCTTCTGCCCAAAGGCACTCAGCTTTCTCACCCTGTGAGTCAGGAAGCCCACCACTCTTTCTCATGCCAGAATCTTGATGCTGCTGCTATTTCTGCCATTTCTCTGCCTCTGCTTCTCCATGTTTCTCCAGAGTCACAACAATCTGTCTTCTGGATCAAAGTGGTTAAGTACAGGGATCTTGGGTTCAAAAGATACACTCTACTCCTGCCTCTTTTTTCTCGATGGTAATGAGATACCCCTTTCTGCCTCTAGGATGGCTCATCTTAAGCCTAGCGGGATGGCAAAATGGGCTAATTCCCACATGAAGGTTCTAGACATCTTATTTGCATGGTCCTACCACCACAACCATCACTCATTGGACAGTGTTCCACTACTATTTTTAATGTTTTCAGAGGAGAAACATTCAGAAGTAGTCCACCACTAGAAGAAGGAAAGGTGGGCTACTTCTGAATGTTTCACCTTTGAAAACATTAAAAATAGCAGTGGAACACTGTCAGATAGCAACCAAATATTGAATATTGAAACATTATGAACAGCACCAGAATACTGCCAGATATAGTGCCAGAAGATGAAGCCCTAAGCTTGAAAGCACTCAAAATATGACTGGGGAAGTGTTGTATCTTCAAAGTAGAGTTTATAGTGACGACACAAATGGAGTAAAGTTTTTGGGACCTTCATTTATTGATGGGCACAACTCAAAATGTGGAGTGGAATAGACAATCAAAGAAAATTGGAAGTTGTCAAAACTGAAACGGAATACATAAAGATTGATACATTAGGTATTAGTGAGCTGAAATGGACTGCTATTGGCCATTATGAATCTGACAATCATATGATTTACTATGCTGGGAATGACAAATTGAAGAGGAATAGTGTAGCATACATCATCTAAAAGAACGTTTCAAGGTCTATCTTGAAGTTTAATGTTGTTAAGTAATAGGATAATATCCACACACCTACAAGGAAGACCAGCAAATACCACTATTATTCAAATTTATGTGCCACTTACTAAATCCAGTGATAATGAAATTGAAGGAGTCTATCAACTTCTTCAGTCTGAAGTTTGTCAAACATGCAATCAAGATGTATTGATACTTTTTGGTGATTGGAATGGAAAGGTTGTAAACAAAGTGTAAAGACTAGTAGTTGAAAAATATAGCCTTGGTGATATAAATGATGCTGGAGATCACATGATAAAATTTTGCAAGACCAGTGACTTCTTCATTACAGATACCATTGTTAAACAACATCAAAGATGACTATGAACCTCATGGAATACATAGAAATTAAATTGACTACATCTGTGAAAAGAAATTGTGAAAAAGCTCCATATCATCAAGCAAAAGCAGGCCAGGGGCAGACTGTGGAACAGACCTTCAATTGCTCAAATGCAAGCTCAAGTTGAAGCTGAAGAAAATTAAAACAAGTTCACGAGAGTCTAAATATGACTTTAAACAATCACAGTGAATTTAGAGATCATCTCTAAATTTATTTTAGGTCACACCTGAATCTCTAAATTCAAGTGTGATTTGTTTAAGGTCATAAATAATAATACATTAGACACTAATGACTGAAGACCAGAAGAGTTGTGGGATGACATTAACGATATCATACAGGAAGAAAGCAAATGGTCACTAACAAGACAAAAAGCATAAAGGAAAAGACCAAAATGGATGTTAATCAAGATTCCGAAACTTGTTATCCAGCATACAGGTGTTAAAGCAAATGGAGGAAATGAGGAGGTAAAAGAACCGCACAGAAAACTTCAAAGGACAGGTCAAAAAGACAGTCAAGCATTTAATGAAACATGCAAAGATCTGGAGTTAGAAAACCAAGAGGGAAGAACATGCTCAACATTTCTCAAACTGAAAGAACTGAAGATTAAATTCCAGTTTCAATTTGCAATATTGAAGGAGTTAGTGAATGATGCAGAAAGCATCAAAAGAAGATGAAAAGAATACACAGAGTCACTGTACCAAAAAGAAACAGTCGCTGTTCAACCACTTCAAGAGGTAGTATGTGATCAAGAACCAATGGTATTGAAGGAAGAAGTCCATGGTGCATTGAAAGCATTGGCAAAGAACAAGGCTCAGAGAACTGATGGAATACAAGTTGAAGTTTTTCAACAAACTCATTCAGCACTGTAGGCACTCATTCATCCATGCCAAGAAATCTGGAAGATTTCCTGGCCAACTGATTGGAAAAGACATATATACGTGCCCATTTCAAAGAGAGGTGACCCAAAGAAATGACATCATCAGATAATATCACATGCAAATAAAACTGCTAAAGAGAATATTTAAATGGCTGCAACAGTACATTAACAGGGAACTGCCAAAGGTTCAAACTGGATTCAGATGAGGATGTGAAATGAAGGATATCATTGTCAAGTAATAGGATAATAGCCACACAGCTACAAGGAAGACCAGTAAATACACTATTGTTCAAATTTACACAGAGATCAGATGGATCTCTGGTGAAAGCAGAGAATACCAGAAAGATGTTTACGTGTGCTTTATTGACTATGCAAAGGCTTTAAACTGTATGGATTATGATAAACTACGGGTAACATTGGGAACAATGGGTATTCTAGAACACTTAATTTTGATCATGAGGAACCTGTACATAGGCCAAGAAGCAGTCATTAGAACAGAGAAAGAGGACACTGAGTGTTTGAAAATTAAGACAGGTGTGCACCAAGGCTGTATTTTTTCCCGCCCTACTTATTCAATCAGATGGTAAGCTATCAGGAGGGACCAGTCCCTGGAGAAGGACATCAATACTTGGTAAAGTTGAGGGTCAGCAAAAAGGTGAAGGATCACCAATAAGATGGAATGACACATTGACAGCAGCCATGGACTCAAACATAACAATGAGTGTGGAAACGGTGTGGAAAAGTACAGTGTTTCGTTCTATTGTACACAGGGGTCACTATGAGTCAGAACTGATCTATCAGCACCTAACAACAACAACAATCCCCATTAAGGTGCTATACACCATTTTCACATTATTAGCAAGCTATCCAATCTCCTTCTTGAGCCACAAACACCTCTGATTTGCAAAGTCCAACCCAGTCATTTTTGGAGCCCTGGTGATATAGTAGGCTACTTGTTGGGCTGTTAACTGCAAGGTCAGTAGTTTGAGTCCACCAGCTGCCCTAAGGGAGAAAGATGAGTCTTTCTGCTCCTGTAAAGATTACAGCCTCGGAAAAACCTATTTAGGATTACTATGAGTCGTAACTGACTTAAAGGCACATAACCAACCACAACCACCCAGTTATTTGGTGGGAGTTACAAAGACAGTGGTTATCAGGTCATACCTAGTAATTCACTGCCATGAAATCAGCTCTGCTGCAGCACTGTTGACCCCATGCACAACATAATGAAGTGTTCTCGGGTCCTGCACTGGAATGGCTGATCCACTATTGTGGCCACTATGTTATTTCGGGTACCTTCCAATATAAGGGCTCATTTTCAGCACTATTTGGGACAACATATTGTTGTGACCAAAGGTTTTCACTAGACATTTTTTTTTTTTTTCGGAAGTATATCACCAGGTCCTTCATTCTAACCTGACTAGAAACTGCTAAAAGCTGTCCACTATGGGTGACTCTTTTCAGTATATGAAACGCTAGTGGTACTGCTTCCAGCACCACAGCAACATGTCAGTCACCAAAGTACAACAAACTGACAGATGAATGATGGAGATGAGGCTGTGGTGAAGGATATGAGACGAGAAAGGAATTGTTGTGTACCACATACTATATGTAAGGAGCTCTGGTAGCATAGTGGTTACGAATCGGGCTGTGAACCACAAGGTCAGCAGTTCGAAACTACCAGCTGTTCCACAGGAGAAAGGTGAGGCGTTCCGCTCCCATAAAGATTTACAGCCTCAGAAACCCTGTACAGGGTCACTATGAGTTAGAACCGACTCCACAGCACACAGCCACCACCACCAAATACTATATGTATCTTGTTTAATTCTTACAACCCTTATGTAAGTATAAAGATTTCTAGTTCTATTTTATAAATAAGATACTGAAGTCAGAAAACGGTGTTCATTAGTGTGGAACAGGGAATGTATTTAATATGTCTCTTCTAGCCATTGTCTTTGTGACTCCCACCAAATGATTGGGTGGGATCAGATAAGTAGGGTTATGGGACTCTAAAGTGGGTATTGATTAGTTTTGCCATCCTGCTAGGTTTAAAAGGAACAATTTAAGAAGTAGGAACAGATTCCCAGTACCATCAAGAAAAAAGAACCATGAGTAAAGCCAGGTGGTGGCAGCAGAAGCAACAGCAGGGAGAGAGGGAATGGAGGTCTTCTCAGCTGAGTGTCTATGGGCAGGAGGCTGGCTTGCAGAATGTACCCTTTGGACATTTACAGACTGACTAAAGGAGCTTTGTAACACTTGCCTGATCAAGGCAGAGGCCAAGGGGATACATGGCTGAGAGGCCAAAGACAAGAGCAAGACGTGTTTGCAGTATGGCAGAGAAGAGGCATTCCTAACTGGAGACCTATTGCATCCTGAGTTGCTTCTGATCCTGAATTATACTCTACTCACTTCCCTAACACCCTTCATAATCATGAGTATTGTCCATTGGTTCTGTGAAGCCACTGCAATGGATTATCAAACCCAGATGTGAAGCAAAGAGTGCTGCAGGAGGGATGGTTGTTGTCAAAGAGAGTAAGGAAGATTGTAGAATGGAGGCATGTCTGACTTCTGCTTCATAGATATCAGCTTAGGATCGATACTGAGTTTGATTCTTTCCCCCTCATGAAGCCAGAGAAAGTCAGACATGGCCTTTATACCAGTTTTTCAACTAACTAAATGACTTTGGACAAGTCACTCCTGGCCTCCCCCGGAATTTTATTTCTTCATGTCTGAAATGAGAATGATATAACGACTTTACAATTGGCTGTGAGGATTCAGTGAGTGCCTGGTACATAGTTGTTAGCTGCAGTGATAGGCCCAACTCAGGATGACCTCAGACAAACTAACACAAAATGTTGTCTGGTCTTGCACCTCCCCATGACACCTTGCAGAGAGGAATACTGTGATCCATAAGGTTTCCATGTGATAATTCCAGAAGCAGACCTCCAGGCCTTTCCTGCTAGTCTGGCTCAGTCTAGAAGCTCTGCTGAAAACTTCCCACCATAGGTGATCCTGTTGGTATTTGAAACACTAGTGACACCACTTCCAGCATCATCATAACGTGCAAGCCAGAACAGTATTACAAATTGACAGACAGCAATTGCCAAATTGCTGGGTCTCTTCTTTGATCCAGATGGGAAGAGACCCATAGTTGCGCTTTTAATGGTCACTCACCTGTTTTCTGGTTTTTGTTTTTGTTTTTCCTTTCTCTGACAAGTGGTAGATAGGTGTTTTAGAAATTACATGATGTAATTATTTATTTGGAGTTACCTGTAGTTATTTTTAAGTTTTTGTTGCTGAATAGGGTAAAGGTTAACAGAGAAGATACAATTCATACACATTTTTTTTCATATCATTGATTGTAATCCTCACAATATAACATCACTTATTCCACTTACTCCCTGTGTTTCCCATTTCCATTCCTGCTTTCCTTTTGTTCTTTTGATCTCAAATGGTTGGTTTTTCTAAGGTGCGCATTCCTCACTAGTGTTATTGTTCCCCTTATAGATCTGTCTATTGTTTAGCTGAAATAGAGCCATAGGAGTGAGTTCAGTTCCAGATCTCAAGGGGAACTAAGGACCGTAGTCTCAAGGGTTCTAGCAGTTTCTGTCTGATCAATAACCTGGTCTTTTTTTACTATCTTGAATTTTGATTCACATTTTTTCTCCTCTCTATCCAGGATCTTCCAGTGTGATCCCTTTCAGAGCAATTGGCCACTAACTAGGTCTTCTAGTCTCAGGGTCGTGAAGACTGATATTCACATGGTCCATTCAATCATCAGACTATTTTTTTCCCACACATCTTTGATTTTCATCACTCTTTCTTCTGGACAGAGTGACCAGTAGTTGTACCTTAGATGAGCTTTTTAAGAGCTCAGTTACTACTTTCTGGCCTCCAATTACAGTGCCTTATTTTACTGGATTTCTAAGCACTTTTACGACATATTGTTAGCTTGTCCAATTGCTGGGCCTCTTCTTTTCTCTAGTTGGGGAGACACCAATAGTTGTTCCTTTAATGGCCACTCACTTGTTATTTTTTAATTCTTGCTCTGATATTGTTTTTAGTTGACTACATAATTTTTCAAAAGCCTCTTGTATCATTTTTCTTTTCAATATTTATTTTATTTCCTGTCCTTTCTCAAAGGATACAGAAATTTATTTTCTTGTAGGTTTTCTTATAGTTTATTTTCTCACAGTTTTTCTTATAGGTTATTTTCTCATAGTTTCTCATAGTCCATACATTTTAATTCAGGACACTGACTCTAGGGTAAGATTTTTTCTTTATTGGTTTTAGGAGAAGATTCTTGTCTTTTGTGGTTGTTGTTTCAGATAAATGCAACTTATTGATTTATTTTAATTTTTTATTGTAGTTTGGGTGAAAGTTTACTGAGAAATTAGTTTTCTGTTTAATAATTCATACACATTTTGTCTCAAACAAAACAAAGCAAAAATAATTAAAAATCATTGAACTTAAGATATGTGCATTTAATTGTATAAAAAATGTATCAATAATATTATTTGTGTCAAATACCATATGAACAAGAGCCAATGATACTCAGAGAGGAAGTCCAAAGTGCATTGAAAGAAGTGGCAAAGAACAAGGCACCAGGAACTGA
>NW_006408589.1:255805-267212 GCF_000296735.1 Chrysochloris asiatica
CCAGTTCTGTGCCATCCTCACAATTATTGCTGTGTTTGAACAAAGTGTTGCAAGCCACTAGCCACTGTGTCAATCCATCTCACTGAAGGTCTTCTTCTTCTTTTTTTTTTTTTTAAGGGACTCTTTCCTCCTGATAACAGACCCAAAGTACATGAGACAAAGTCTCGCCATCCTTACTTCCATTCTGGCTCTACTTCTTCCAACACAGATTTGTTCATTCTTTTAGCAATCCATGAGGTACATTCAACTTTCTTCATAATTCAACACCATGATTTAAATGCATCAATTATTCTTCAGTCTTCCTTATTCGTTGTCCAGCTTTTACATGCATAAGAGGAGACTGAGAATACCATGGCTTGGATCAGGCACACCTTAGTCCTAAAAGTGACATCTTTGCTCTTCAGCACTTTAAAGAGGTCTTTTTCAGTTGCTGTTGTTGAATGCCATTGAGTCAGTTACAACTCATAGAGTTTTCAAGGAGTAGCTGGTGAGTTTGAACCACCGACCTTGTGTTTCAAACCAATCTTGTGGTCCAGTTCTCATGCTACAGTGCCACTGTGCCTAATGCAATAGATCTTTTCATTTCTTGACTGCTGTTTCCATGAGCATTGATTGTGGATCCAAGCAAAATGAAACTTTTAATAACTGCAAACTTTTCTCCATTTATCATGATATTATTTATTAGTCCAGTTTTGAGGGTTTTTTTTGTTTTGTTTTGTTTTGTTTTGTTTTTACATTGAGTTGTAATCCATAATCAAGGCTATATTCTTTGATCTGCATCTGCAAGTGCCTCAAGTCCTCTTCATTTTCAGCAAGCAAGATTGTGACATCTGCATAACACAAGTTGTTAATAAGCCTTCCTCCAATTCTGATGTTGTGTTCTTCTTCACATAGTCCATATTCCAATTATTTTCTCAGCATACAGATTGGATAAATATGGAAAAAGAATGCAATTTTTCTGTACATCTTTCCTGTTTAAGCCATTCAGTATTCCACTGTTCTGTTCAAACAGCTGCCCATAGTCACTGTACCAAAAATAATGGATTGATATTCAGCCAGTTAGCAAATGATCAAGAGCCAATGACAGTCAAGAAAGAAGTCCAAGTTGCGCTGAAGGCAGTGGTGAAAAAACATGCTCCAGGAATTGATGGAATACCAATTGAGATGTTTCAACAAATGGATGAAATGCTGGGTGCACTTATTCATCCCTGCCAGGAAATGTGGAAGACGGCTACCTGACCAATTTACCAGAAAAGATTCATACATGAGGGTAAATTCAAAATTGTTGTTGTTGTTGTTAAGTGCCATCAAGTAGGTTCCAACCCATAGTGACAATATATAGAATTTTCGAGGAGCAGTTAGTGAGCTTGAACCACTGACCTTGCAGTTCAAACAGCTTTGTAGTCCGATGCATTAACCCACAGTGCCACACCAGGACTCCACTAATCCTACAAAATTACAGAAACCTTTATTAAACAAAAATATCAAAATATGAAGGTGTTGTTTCTTTTCATATCCTCCATCTAAGTTTACACACTTTTGAAGGCAGTATTTCCATCTCTCTAAAGATTTACACCCTCGGAAACCCTGTACAGGGTCGCTATGGGTCGGACCCGACTCGATGGCACTTAACAACAACAACAACAACCCTTCCTTAGTGAATTCTGCACTGGACTGCAAACCACAAGGTCAGCAGTTCAAACACACCAGCTGCTCCTCGGAAGCCCTATCCAGGGTCACTATGAGTTGGAACCCACTCAACGGCACTTAACAACAACAACAACAACAACAATGAGATTAAGACAAGTGTATTACTGAGAGAACTTGTCAGACATCCACTGATCACAGAGATTTAAATTTTATTTTGTTTGGAATAGATCTGTGCATGTATTGTATAAACCTAGTAACAATACTTGTTTTATTCACCTTTTTACATAGAGGGAGATTCATTTCAGTGAAATGATTCATGAAGTTGTGGCGGCAAGACACAAATCCATGACAGGTGTAAGGCTGGAGATTTCTCCTGAGTCATGTGATTAGAGGGGCTGACAAGTCCAAAATTGGCAGATGAGAAGGCAGGCAACTATATTATTCCCCCAAACCCAGAAATCAGAGGATGAAGAGCCGGATGTAGGATCAAGAGGGTGAGCTTTGCCAGAACACTCATATATATTGTATGCAGGCCACATCTCCAAGAAAACTCCTATGTCAATAGATTGGCTGCTCATATCAGATCACAAAATAAAGGGTGAACTCCATTATAGCTGCCAAACCACTAAGAATCATGGTTTAGCCACATTGACACATAACCTTGACCATCAAACCATGTCATCATTCTCACTGACCCTTTACCAAGCATCATGTGTTTTTCTAATGGTTGATCTTTCCTGATGACAGGAGCTGAAGTCTTGTCATTCTTGCTTTTAAGGAGCTTTCTAGTTGTATTTCGTTTGTGACTTTTTTGTTCCTTTCATGGGTCATTGTGTGTTCAGTATTCTTCGCCAACACCACAACTCAAATCTGTCAATTCTTCAAAGATTTTCCTCTTTCATTGTCCAGCTTTCACATGTATATGAGGATGTTGAAAAGTCATAATTTGGACTAGATGCACCTTAGTCATCAAAGTTGGAATCCTGGTGTGGCATGGTAGAATAAGCACTTGACCACAAGGTCAGTTTGAACCAAAAGGTTAGTGGTTCAAATCCACCAGCTGCTCCTCAGAAACACTATGCCGGATCACTATGAGTCAAAACTGACTCAATGGCACTTAACAACAACAACAATGACAAGTCATCAAAGTTCAATGCTTGCTTTTAAAATCTTAAAGAGATTTTTGCAGCAAACTTACCTAATGTAGTGTTATTTGATTTCTTGACTGCTGCCACTTGGATGTTGATAGTTGATCCAAGTGGTTATATTACAAAGAATGATGCAAGATATTTATTATGGGACAGGGAGCACTGGGTGTAAAAGGGCTGAGAACCACAGATACCTCGATGAATCCTGATCATGGCAGTGCTCTGTCTAGTGAAGACTCATAGTGAGGTCATAACACCCTTCGCAAGGACACTGTCCTCATGGTCCACCTGCCTCTACCCTCTCTTACTTTGCTCCACCCATCACCCCATCATGATAAGCCGTCTTTGTCCTTCCCTCTCTTACTGGCAGTTAAACGAGGCTTTTGGGACAAACTCCATGGGTATTTCCTGTTTTGGTAAGACAGGTCCAGATACTGCTTCCAATATATGCTCTTGGAAGACTCAATGATTGGACTTACCCAATAATATGTACATCATGCCTTCTGCCTCATTAAAACCAAATCAGTTGTCATCCAGCTGACTTAGACTCATGGTCATCCTATATACATCAGAGGGGCATTGTGCTCCATAAGGTTTTCAATGGCTGAGTTTTTGGAAACAAATTGCTAGGACTTTCTTGCAAAGTACCTCTTATTGGACTCAAACCTCCAAACTTTTTTTTAGCAGAATACATTTATGCTTTAATCATTTACAGTACCAAGGTGTTTCTCTGTCTCATTATGTTGGGCATTCTGGGGAATCACAGAAAGGCTGAAATAGGAAGGATGGCTTGCCTGATGCTTCCCAAACCTTAATGTTGAGAAGCCTATAGTCTAGTGTTTGTCATGATCTGCCTAACTCATGAAGAGGTTCCTGAGAGTATAGGATCTAGATCTAGAATGTTGTTATTGTTGTTAAGTGCCATTAAGTTGGTACCGACTCATAGTGGACTTACGCATAGCAGAACAAAACACTGCCCAATCCTGAGCCAATCTCAGTATCATTGCCACGCTTGAGATCATTGATCCTGCCACTTTGCCAATCCATCTTGCTGGGGGCCTTTTTTTCTCTGATCCTCCACCCTACCAAACATGGTATCCTTCTCCAGGGACTGGTCCCTTCTGACAATATGTCCGAAGTATGAGAGACGAAGTTAGGCTATCCTGGCCTCCAAGGAGCACTCTGGTTGCACTTCTTCCAACACAGATCTGTTAGCTCTTTTGGCAGTCCATGGCTCTTTAAATATTCTTCTCCAACACCATAACTCAAAAGCATCAATTCTTCTGTGGTTTTCCTTATTCATTGTCTAGCTTTCGCATGCATATGAGGCTATTGAAAATATCATGGATTGGGTCAGGTGCACCTTACTCTTCAAGCTGATATCTTTGCTCTTCAACACTTTAAAAAGGTCTTGTGCAGCAGATTTGCCTAATGCAATACATCATTTGCTTCCATGAGTGTTGATAGTTGATCCAAGAAGAATGAAGTCCTTGACAACTTCAATCTTTCCTCCATTGATAAGAGTGTTGTTTATTGGTCCAGTGGTGAGGATTTTTGTTTTCTTTACATTGAGATACAGTCCATACTGAAGTCTGTGCTCTTTGATCTTCATCAGTAAATATTTGGATGGCTGGGTTCAAATCCTCACTTGCTACCTCCTGTGTGATCCTAGGAAAATTATTCAACCCCCCTGAACTGCTGTCTCTCCATCTGTAAATTGGACACAATAAGGTTACCTACTTAAAAGGTTAAGGAGCTTTAGTAGCATGTTGTTGTTGTTATGTGTTATGGAGTTAGTTCCGACTCATAGTAACCCTGCACAAGGTTTCCGAGGCTGTAAGTCTTTACAGGAGCAGAAAGCCTCATCTTTCTCCTGTGGAACGGCTGGTAGTTTCGAACTGCTGACCCTGAGGTTAGCAGCCCAATTCATAACCACAACGCTAGTAGCATAGTGGTTGCGCTAGTAGCATGGTGGTTACAAATCAGGCTGTTAACCTCAGGGTCAGCAGTTCAAAACCACCAGCTGTTCCATAGGAGAAAGATGAGGCTTTCTGCTCCTGTAAAGATTTATAGTAGCAGAAACCCTATGCAGGGTCGCTATGAGTCATAATTGACTCCATGGCACATAACCACCACCACCATCATAATTTGAAAGGGTTGTTAATAAGGATTAAATTAATCCATGAGCATTGCTTGGCCTCTTATAAGCATTATGTAAGCACTGGATAAACATAGACTAATGATTTTCTTCAAATGAATTCATTTAAAAACAAAAACAAAAAAAACTTAAATTGTCTTTACTTTAAGAAATAATTCACCCTCAAAGAGATAGAGTGACACAATAGTCACAACAATGGACTCAAATATACCAATAATCATGAAAATGCTACAGGACTGGGCAACATTTCCATCTGTTATAGGTAAAGTCACCATGAGTCACAGCCCACTCATTAATAACTAACAAGAACAACTAATTCTGTCTAACAGTGAAGAAAAGCTATGCTAATTGACTTAGTTAGTTAATGACTCTATAATACTCATTTGCTCACAGCTTCAGAGGCTAAAAGTCTGAATTCCGTGTAATGTCTGTAGGGGAATGCTTTCTCTCCCTGTCAGCTCTGGAGGAAGGTCCCTGTGTTTTTTGAACTTCTGCTTCTGAGCAGAATATAAATTCTTTCTGTGGCTTATATTTCTCTTCCTCCAGCTCCATGAGTTTACTTGCTCGCTTAATCTCTTTATATCTTAAAAGAGATTGACTTTATACTACCCTACACCAATACAGGGTCGCTACGGGTCGGAACCGACTCGATGGCACTTAACAACAACAACAACAACACCAATACTGCCATTAACATAACAAAGAAAACACAATCCCAAATGGGATTATAACCCCAGTATTGTTAAGTGCTGTCAAGTCAGTTTCAACTCCTAGTGACCCTGTACAGGGTTTCCAAGGAACAGCTGGTGATTTTGAACCACAGACTTTGTGGTTCAAGCCAATCTTGTGGTATAGTGCTTTATTCTATAGTGCCACACCAGGACTGCAACCACAGGTATGGAAGTTAGGATTGACAACACATTTCTTGGGGGGTAGATAAATCCTTCTACTTCTTTTTTCAAATAAATTCATGGCTATTAAATTAAAGATAGTCTGGGTGAGAAGACCGATTCATTTGTCCTTCTCACACCTGAAAAGAAGACACATCTCTGAGTCCCCAACATCCAGCCCAAGGTCTGGGAAGGAGCAGGCACTTCAAAATATTTCTTAACTCCTTTGATGGATGAGTAAACTGAGTCCTGACATTTGTCAGCTGAGGCAGTGCAGAGACTCCCACCTTGTCTCCCTCAGCAGCCCACCACCCACCCATAAGCATCTTCATATTAATCACCACAGCACCCAGATGCTGCTAGATCCTCCGCAGGGAAATTGGTATTCCTGTCTCTCTCTCTCTTTTTTTTTAAAGCTAAAAGCATGTGTTTTGGAGCTTTTTGGCTTCTCTCACATTCGCCCCTAGTGGGGGTGGCTGTGGAAATCACGCTCAGGAAGATAATTAAAAATTCAAACGAGTGAGGAGCTGGGAGAGCAGCTTCTTCACAGGAGACATGCTAATCGGTTTGAAATGAGGACCACAGCTGGCAACCCTGGGGGAGGGTGGCGGGTGGCTCAGGATGCTAGCCAACCCTGGATCTGTTGTCAGTGCTTCCATCCTTTGCTTACTTCCCACGAGGCAGCGGGGTCTTCTCCCTTCCTGGAGTTACTTCCCTCTCATTCATCCTGCACACAAAGGAAGTAACATCTCTGCCACTCACCCTATGAAAACCCTTCAGTAGTTCCCACAGCTTGGGAAACAAAGTAAGGTCCCAGGCAAGCAGCATCAGCATTACCTGGGAACTTTCTAGAAAAGCACATTCTTAGTTCCACTCCAGACCTCCTGAATCAGAAACTTAGAGTGGGGGCCAAGAGTCTGTACCTAAAAAGCCCTCCATGTTACCCTGATGCAAACTCAAGTGTGAGAACCAATGACCTAGACATCTAACCTTGTAAGACCTTTGGGATGTAGGAATGGCCTTGCCTCACTGTGGTTATCTCTCTACCCTGGACTTCAGCCTAACTTGAAAAAGGCTTCCATTCCAGCACTTACTATGTGTCATTGGGCAAACTACTCCATCTCACAGTAACCTGTCTTTCTGTTCTGTGCAAATGCACACAGGACTGTTGAGATTTTAACTAAGATGATTATGTAGGGTTGCATCCCAGTTCTTGGCACTGAAAAATTCAACATCAATAACAGCTTACTGAGCAATTACTATATGCCCTAGTCCCTGCACAGTGCAATTGCTTAACAAACTTGACTGCCAACAGAAAAGTTAGAGGTTGGGGATTTGAATTCCCTTAGAAATGCCTCAGAAGAAAGACTGGAAACCTACTTCTAAAAAAATTAGACACTGACAATCCTTTGGAGCACAGTTGTACTCTGGCATACAAGGGTGACCATGAGTTGGATTAAACTCAACAGCAACTGGTTAATATGTGCCTAGTACTGTTATAAGCATTTGGATAAATCTATAATGAGAGATGCCCACTTGACCTGGCTTCAATGGCTGGAGGATCAGAACTCAAACAGAAGAAAGAAGAGGGGAAAAAAGAATAATCTGATACAATTTGATGAACTTTCCACACACCTATGTAAGCAATAAATCAAAAGAGTGAACAAATCTTCACAGCTAGGAACATTCCCATCTCCTCCATACACGGAGAGGACAGGGATAGGCAACTTGGACATTGGCTACACAGAGTGGGGAGGCTACAGAGGCAAGAAGTGACTGGCTTACAAGCTTTCAAGAGGGAACCTAGATCCAGAGGGTATGGAGAAAGGTAGAATCTCCACTAAGTAGTAACCATTCTGCCTAGTCAGGGCTGATGAAAGGAGATGTGGATAGGTCTCCTGCAATCCAATAGTGAATAATTGTTATCAGGACTGATTGTAAGGGCTGGAAATGTAAAGGTAGATGTTTTGGGGCAAAGGGAGGGGAGTGATTAACCTTACAGTCGAGGAGCAGAGGTCCCTGGGACCATCAAAGGAGAAGAGCAGAGAATGGAATCCTACCCAGAGAAGCAGTGATGCCAGGGATGGAGGCAAAAACGATGATGTGGGAAGATGGAGTGGCTGGAGACTTTGGACCTGGAGAGAGAGAGGGGTGGTGTGCAGACAACAGGGGGCAGGCTTGCAGGATATACCCTTTGGTTGATCAATGATGCATGGAAGGGATTGTAACCATGGCAAGGAAATGCTATATGATGGGTGAAAGGGAAAAAACAACCCGGCGCCGCCCCGTCTAGAGACTTTTATTCACGGTAAGGAAGAGGAAGGTGACCTCTGACAGAGAGAGAAGGCAGGAGGCAGAAAAGAGGAAGAGAGGAAGAGGGAGTCAATGGGAAGGAAGTGGTCTTATATAGGTTCAACAGGAAGGGAGTGGTCATTGCTGGGATGATTTAGCTCTGGCCTATCAAAAGCCATGTAGCCCTTTAAACTATGCGCCTTGTAGCTTAGGACGGGGAAACAGACAAAATGGAGTTGAAGGGAAGAACCCGGAAGGTATAGCCCCAAATGGCAGACCTGATATTGTAACAATGGGATCAATGTGAAGCTGATGTCCTCCCATGAAAACTATCACATAATTCACAATAAAGCATTTTTTAAAAAATCTATAAAGAGACAGATAAAGTTCCTGCTCTTGTGGAGCTTCTACTCTAGTAGAGAAATAGAATGACAAACTGAAAACACCATAACATAATAAATATATTACCTAGAATGTTAGAAGACTACAGACCAAAAGACTAAAAAGAGTAAGGTAAGAGGATCAGGTGTGGCTGCATGGCTAACTATAAAATAGATTTTTCAGAAAAGGTTTGCCATTGAGTGGACTACAAATCATGTATGTCATCCTGAAATCAGACTGTACTCATTGGATTTTCAATGGATGATATTTTAAGTAGATTGCCAGGCCTTTCTTTCAAGGCAACTCAGAGTGGACTTTTGCCAACATTTTGGTTATCTGCCAAGTGCCTTAACCATTTGGATCTTCCAGGGACTTTAGGTGAGACATCATTACTGCTGCTACTGCTGCTGCCAGCTTTCAAGTCAGTTCCAACTCATAGTGAGCCTGTAGAGGGTTCTTGAGGCTGTAAATCTTTGTGTGAGCAGAAATCCTCAGCTTTCTCCTGCAGAGTGGCTGATGGATTAGAACTGATGACTTGGAAGTTAGCAGCCTGATGCACAACCCACTATGCTACCAGGGCTCCTTAGGTGAGGCATTTGCTATGCAGATACTTTGGGGAATAGTGTTTCAGACAAAGGGAAATGTAGCACCAGAGTAAAAGCCCTCACAGGGAGCACTCCTGGTTGTTGGAGTAGTGACTAGGTGACAAGCAGGGCTGGAGCAGAGGGAGAGAGAAACACAAGAGTTAAGAGAAGGAACATAGTCATAATAGACCCCTACTTAGAATTAAAACTTTTCACCTGAGTGAAATAGGAGGCACTGGGTGAAAAAAATGACAATAAGGCTTAATGTTTTAAAAAACTAAGTGGTGGACTTCCGGTTTTGGTGGCAACAGAGCAGAGTCAGGTAGGACAGGCTCTGTGGAGGAGGGGCTGAAAATCCAGAAAACCTGCTCTCCCAGAACAGCACCAGAGCTCTGGATCTAGCATAGAGTTCAAGGTGTCAGTTTCCCACAAACACCAGTGGAAAAATCATGGTATAAAGGAAAATATTGCAATACAGGAATCGGCCAATGCACAGGGTCCCTCTGCAGCCATTCTATCCAGGCAGAGGCCAAAAAGGGTGGGGCTACAGCCAGAACTGCACAGGAAACCAGCATTAAAAGCAGTGCAGTGACATTTGCAAAAGGAGGTATGGGGGGATTCTACACATTTTTTTCCTCCTTTTCCCTGTGGCGCCTTCTTTTCCTAGTCCAGACACATTCGGGCAGGTGGGTGTGCACCACCCTCCCCCCCCAAAAAAAAACCAGTGTTGAGACCACAGATTTCCCACGGGACAGAGAGAAAGAGCCCCATTGGTCCAAGGGAAAATCCTTTGGCTGCTGCTTTTGACTTCCTCCTGTGGGTCCCAGCCCTAAAGTTAACTTGTGCAGGACCCTTTACTCCTGCCTACCCAGCAAGAAAAAAAGCAGGTTTGGCATGACAGACAAACCATATGAACAATCTGTAAAACCCCAAAATAAAAAGGTGCAACTATTTCAAGAATTATGCTGTGCACACTAGATACCTAACTGACCTTCAGAGACAAAAATAGTAGACAATCTTCCTCCCATTACATTCTTAATATCTATCTGCACACATTGATGGTGGTAACTAGAGGAGGGGCCTGAGCAAGTGGATACCCCCACCCACCACTGGAGGCTTCTATGGTGTACATACACTACCTGTGTAGCAAGGCTACTGGCCAGTAGGCCACAGTTTTATTTTTGTTGCAAAGTTGTGGTTTTGTCTCTGCTTTTATATTGTTTCTGCTTTGGGGCCTTTTGATCACACATTTTTCCTGGAGGTGGGAGCTTTTTCTCTCAAGAAGAGTCAGCAATCATAGCTATATAGCCAAGCTAAAGCATACCCCATAATATTCCACCATTGAGACAAGAGCCAATAACAGCTCCAAAGCATTACATGCAAAAAGGACAGCCTATCTCCTGATCATATCCACAAGGAGAAACAAATCAAGCTTAACAACACAGCAACAAACATCCATTTAAGTACTAAAAACCCACATAACTACTAGAAATGACCAACAAAACACAACAAAAGATATCAAAACATATCCTAAAACAGAAAAGAGTAGCTGAGACAAATGAGCTGGAGACCCACAAAGGCTTTCCAGAAGAGGAAGAGCAGGTATTGGATTTTTCTGAGAAGGAATTCAGAAGAATGATATGAAAACAAATTCAAATACTCTGAAAAGGGATGGAGGAAAACAAGGAAGAAGTAAGGAAAGTACTACAAGAGCACTCAGACAAAATCAATACAGCATTGAAAACAATTTAAAACCTGCAAAAATAGGTCCAGATGATTAATAATAAAATATCAGAAATGGACAATACACTGAAAGGGGAAAGGAGCAGAATCGAAGAGATGGAAGCCAAAACCAGCAAGTTGAAAGACAAATCTCTCAATACTGCTAAGATAGAAGAGCAAGCAGAAAATTAGATTAAAAAATCTGAAGAGAGTCTAAGATAAATGCTGGATAGTAACACATAGAGGAACAATTTAAGAATTATTGGCATTCTGGAACAGGAAGAATCAGGGACCACAGAGGAGATAGTTGAAGAGCTTCTGGAAGAAAATTTCCCTAACATCTTGAAAGATGAGAAGATAAACATTTAAGAAGCCAAATGCACCCCAGGAAGGATAGACCCCAAAAGAAAGTCTCCAAGACATATAATAATCAAGTTCTCCAAAATAAAAGACAAGGAGAGAATCCTAAAAGCAACCAGGGAAAAGAGAAATGTTACTTACAAAGGCAAGCAAATCAGATTAAGCTCTGACTTCTCAGCAGAAACCATGCAGGCAAGAAGGCAATGGGGAGACATACAAAAT